>NC_065512.1:2808464-2915427 GCF_006386435.1 Epinephelus moara
TCCTGAAAAACTGCTGTCTGCGCAAGGCTTTTTGTCCCTACGAGGCCACCATCATTTACCCGACGGGAGGAGTGAGCGAGTGAGCCCTGCAATCTAGAATTTGACCACTGATGTCACTGTTTTCAACGGTTTTCAACCCATTTTACACACTGGCCCTTTAATGGAAACACCTGCAAGTCGCAATTGTACTTTGTCGAAACTTTAGAAATATCACATTTATTTAGCGTAAAACTGTAATGGAAACACGACTAGAGTCAAACTCAGGACTTTCACCTGGGAGACCGCTGTTCTTATCTAGTGTGAAACCAAAAGTCACTTATTTTACTAACAAAATAGTGTGCTCATCTGTGTTTTTATCATGTAGTCTTTAAATTTAACCTTTTATTTTAATTCTCTTTTTCAAGAGTGTCCTGGCCGAGACAACAACAAAGTTACAGACAGGCAACGAAGAACAAAAATACAAAATAAACAATATAAAACACCTCGTGAGATTACTACAAAGAAAAAGCATTGTCTCTATTAAAATAACCACTGGGAAAACAGCAACAGGTCACTAAAAGACGCCCACGTTTGGGGGCTAAAAACAAAAAGATGGAAACACAGAGATGAGTTGCTAAAAAACAACCAGTTTTGTTGTTTGTTGTTCTCAGACAGTGAACATGTCACCTCGCTGACACGCCATCCTCCATCCCCTTCACCTAAAACATTAATAGGATATGTATGGAACCTTTTCTTCTGGTGACCGGGCCGATCTGATCGATGTTGAGATGTTTCTGTTTGAACCACAGAGTTACACAGTCACATTCCAACTGAGCCATGATGTCACTGTGGTTAAATTAAATCACATTAGCTATGAGGAAATGATGTTAGTTGTAGCTCTAATTGAAAAAATCTGCAAAAACTCAGCAATTTAATAAAAGAAGGGCCTGAGATCAAGTGTGACTTAATCAGTGACCCCTTGAAGACTGTGTACGTTTCATTTATCACTGTATGGTATGTGACAGGAGGGCCACAGTACTGCAGAGTGTAGTGAACGTGTTTCTTCTTGCTCCCAGTCTTTTCATCAGTCTGTGTTGTTCTGATCAGCTGGTTATTAATGACTGTGTGAGACGACGGCACCTGAAGCAACAATGCTCACAAAAGATGGAGTGCCTCTTTTGTAGCTCCACATATATACAGTCTATAGTGTGTGTGTGTGTGTGTGTGTGTGTGTGTGTGTGTGTGTGTGTGTGTGCGCGTGTGTGTGACAGATGGGTGAAAGGATTCATTCATCAGCGAAATCCATTTGACATCAAATCAGACAGAAGTGAAAATGTTGCACTTGGAACATGAAGGATCTCAGACACAGACAGGTCTTGGTCCTGAACATCACTTCAGCGTCATTAGAGCTTCTATATCAGTGAGTGGTCCGTCTATATCGGTCCGTCTGTGTGACAGTGGTCTAAACAAGGCAGCAGTCCGTGGCTTCAATCCTATTAGACTCCTCTCCCCTCTGCAATACCATGACGAATCATCAATACAGTGCTCACCACTCCTCAGGTCAAAGTGTCAGAGGTAATCTGCTGCAGCTAACTCTGACAGGATTACAGAGAGATCGGGTTAAGTCGTCCATCCCTTCAATTTGCATGCCTGCTTATTCCTATTCATGGAGTCACTCCTATTCAGGGATGCATACATGAGGTGAAAGGTCAGCAGTTTGTCAGGCAGCCAACACGCTCTGTAGAAAATGCATGCTTATCATTTTCATCTTTTACAGACATTTAACACAAAAATGCCTCTTCCAAAAATACAGCCAAGACACAGCAGGCCGTGGATGTGGAAGTGTCACGCATGAAAAACGAGGTGTTTTTCTGCAGGTTAGAGTTAATGAGGTCCTTTTGCCGCAGGCACAGTTCAGAAAAATGCCTCCAGAAACAGAAAAATAAAACAGCTGTTATTCACCACAGTGCCTCAGAGTAATTAATTTTCCATTCCTGTTTATATTCAGAATGAACGCTTGTATTCAAACACTGGATTTAATAAGGCCAGCACATAAACAAACTTACACCCAGCAGCTGAAATATATTGGGCACGGACGTGTCGCAGCATGTAGGCGGGCCGGAGTGAGTTTTTTATACCTGCTACACAGACTGTGTGTTTGTAGCGTGTGGTTGCTGCCACCTTTACATAATGACACTTCATGCTGATACTTTAAAGTAAACTGTGAAGTACTAGAGTTAAACACTGTAGCATATGACACATTTCTGTTTCCATATTAATTTTAGCATAGCGTTAGTTCAGGCAGGACGCAGTGTCAAGTGCGGCTCACATGCCAGCTACATCAGCTGATCTCAAGCAGTCCAATCAACTGATGGATCAGCTGATAGGTCATGTGACTCCTTTCTATGCAACCCATTGGTAAATCTCATTCAGGGCGCCCTATTTAAACTGCTCTGGCCTGCCTACTGTTGCTGCTTCCTCTGCAAGCTGCTTTGCAACCTGCCTCCACCCCAGCTCCTCCTTTTCATGCTGTGTCTGACTTATCAATGTCATTTCTGTTTGTCATTGATGCTGCTCTGTTCTGTTCCCTGTGGGGTCTTTGCTGCTGCTCTTTCTGCCTCAGGCTTTCCATGTTGGCGCATGGAAGGGCAGAGAGGTGTGTTCTCTCTGCCTCAGGCTTTCAACATAGGCATATGGAAGGGCAGAGAGGTATGCTTTCTCTGCCATAGACTTTCCTCATTTGCAAATGGAGGGGCAGAGAGATGTGCTCTCTATACCTTAAGGCTTTCCACATTGGCGCATGGAAGGGCAGAGAAGTATGCTCTCTCTGCGTCAAGCTTTCCTTGTTTGTGCGTGGAAGGGCAGAAAGGTGTGCTCTCTATACATTAAGGCTTTCCTCATTTGCAAATGGATGGGCAGAGAGATGTGCTCTCTATACCTTAAGGCTTTCCTCATTTGCAAATGGATGGGCAGAGAGATGTGCTCTCTGTACCTTAAGGCTTTCCACATTGGCACGTGGAAGGGCAGAGAAGTATGCTCTCTCTGCGTCAAACTTTACTTGTTTGTGCGTGGAAGGGCAGAAAGGTGTGCTCTCTATACATTAAGGCTTTCCTCATTTGCAAATGGATGGGCAGAGAGATGTGCTCTCTATACCTTTACTGTGCATTCACACCAAAAGCGACCTGAGCGCCAGCGGTCGCTCAGGTCGCTGGCATCGTGCTGCCTGGTAGCTCTGGCAGGGCTTGCAGAAGGCTGCCAAGGGGCGGGGCTTTCAAGCTGTGCTGCAGATGTGTTCAGCTGATCAGCTGTGCACAGGATGACTCGTAGGACCAAGAGAAATGTAATTGGTTGTAAATAATAAGTGGGAACTTATTGGGTTGGTAGTTAATAAGCGGGAGCTCTTTGGAGGGAAAAAGTGTGTCTATATATATAGCATGTACATCTTCCGCTTCCTCTTTCACCATGGATCGCACTTTGGGAAGCCTGTTTTGTATTGCAGCGGTGTATTTGATGAGTAAACGCAGGGCTCGGTACCTTCGGGCCATCTGGGTTCACCAAGTCCTGCGAACGCTGCTCATTTGCATAAAGTTGAGCTTCTCTCAACTTCACAGTGACGCTCCGGTCGCTGGCATTGCGCTGCCCGCTGCCATCGACGCTCCAGATGCCCTTCGTAGCAAGCGTACATTGAAAATGAATGGCTGCCGGCCGCTTATGACGCTCATGGCGCTTTTGGTGTGAATGCACAGTAAGGCTTTCCACATAGGCGTGTGGAAGGGCAGAGAGGTGTGCTCTCTCCGCCTGAGGCTTTCTGCGTAGGCCTAGGAAAGGCAGAGAGGCCCCAGAACAGAGCCATACTGCTGAAGGAAATTAGGTTTTCTTTGACTCAAGTGGTCCTGACTGAGCCTTATATTCACACACTTCTGTTTCATACTCATATTCTTACTTCTTATAATGATCTATTCTTTACATCAGTGCAACTCTAACGAATCACAGTTTCCCCTCGAGGATTAATAAAGTATTTCACAATGTCCGAAACCCGATGTCTGCAAATGTCATGATAATAAACATTTCAAATATTGTCAACTTTCATTCCAACCTAAATTAAATGTCTGTCCAATGTCAGAACCCAGTGTCTTTCTGACGTCCAGTGCCAGCTTGGCAGTAACTACAGTAATGAGCAATGGAAGAGTTGATGGGTGGTTTCCAAAACTAATAACATAAAAGCAAGAGTATCAAGAAAACTGTGCTGTATATTTGTTCCGATGTAAGCTGCAGTCATAAGCACACATTAATGGTTCATTATTGGATTTGGGGACATCGGCGTTTTTTATAAAGTTATTTGAGATAACATTACGTTTGCCAAACACATCAGTCAGTCTTTATTCTAAAATTCTTTTCTCTCGCAATGTTTCAAGTGTAATTTAATGTTTAAAAACACAAACAACTACAGTATGTGAGGTCAGCAGCTATACAGTTAGATTGAAATAATAATCTTGATAGTTATAATACTACTTGGACTAACCTGGTTTACACTGCAATGCAGGAACAATGCAGTTTCTTTATGTCCATGACCTCTACAGGAATAATCAGCTGGTGAGGACGCTGGTGTTTTCCCCTGTAACATGCAGCTTTAGCCTTCAGTCTTTTCCCATTATATCAGGTATACATTCACATGACACGATGTGTGCGGTGCCCTTAAGCGTGAAGGTGGAACAGTCACACCGGGGCCGGCTAATTACTACTAATTGGTGACATTATGTTGCTAGCAGTTGTGTTTAATCTGAGAGAAGTGACCTTAGCTCTGTGTGTCATCAATGTTTAAATTTATCCCAATTAGTGTCTCAAGTCCCCAATCAGTGAACGATGCAACCTGTTTGGTTCGTGGACCCTGGAGGATTTTTTTTTTTTTTTTTAAGCTCTACATGCCGTGTTTCACAAGAGTAAAATAAATAAATAAATAAAAAATACACATTATTTTGTGTAAAATTATTCTTGTTTTGTTTCTTTTCCTTTTGATCATCTGGACACCCTTCAGAACTACAGCTCTGATTGGAGATGCATGATATTGGAATTTTTGCTGATATCCGATATGTAACAACTCATTTGATAACCGATACCATTATCAATCTTTTGTGATGTCCCCTCTGTAGTGAATTAACATCATATTATACATACATACCCTTATGGTGACGGCCTACCAGCAGATGGAGACATGAAATACTGTTCAGTGTCTGTTATATTCAGTCATTGTGCTAAATAAGAAAAAGCATGTTGGCCGATACTGATGATGTGCTGATATTATCGTGCATACCTAGTTGGTGTATTTATTAATTTATTTTATTTTAATTTATTAATACTCCTCACTGACTTGGTCAATCCATGTGAAATTTGGCACAGTGGTAGAGGGTCATGGGAGGATGCCAATGAAGCAATATTACATCAATTGGCCAAAGGGGGGCGCTATAGCAACCCATTGAAATGTCAAACTGTGAATGGGCATATCTCATGCCCCGTATGTCGTAGAGACATGAAACTTTGCACAGAGATGCCTCTCCTCATGAGGAACACATTTGCCTCAAGAACCCATAACTTCCGCTTATATAGATTTTCCGCCATTTTGAATTTTTTGAAAAACACTTCAAATGGATCTCTTCCTAGGAAGTTTGAGCGATCTGCATGAAACTGGGTGAACATAATCTAGGGACCAATATCTAAAGTTCCCTCTTGGCAAAAGTTGGAAAACTTACTAAAACTGAGCTTCTATAAGGCAATGAATATTGCGGAGGGCGTGGCTCATCACATAAAGGTGTATAACATCTCAAGGGTTTCACCCATCACCACGCAACTTTGTAGGCATATGACCACACATAATCTGAGGGGACCCCTCCATTATTGACCCCATCAAACAAAATGGGGGCGCTAGAGAGCTCATTTCTTATCTAGGCCTAACCGCCATATGGATTTTTACTAAACTTGGTAGATATGTAGAACAGGACGCCTCAAGGTGACTGGAGAAATTTAACTCTAATTGGCAACTGGGTGGCGCTATAACAACAGAAAAATGCTTCAAAATGGCTAAAATGTGACCGATCGCTGTGGCTCCCCCTGTGGACCAATGTTGGTGTTGTTTTTTTTAATTTTTGGTCACAATACTTGAGTCACGATTCATTGATACTGTGATTTTAAATGTGTTGCGATAAAATATGTTGCGATTTCTTACCTTTTTCAACGTATTATTTCAAATTATGTCCCCAAAGGAAAACTTTGTCAACGTCTGGTTTATCTGATAAGATAAAGTTTTCAGTCTGTTCATCTCACTTCAGTCATTGTTTTTTTTTGCAGCAGCAAAATGTATCTAGTGATCTGAAAACGCAAGTGATTATATTATTCTAGTAGGCTACCTAAAGTTTAATTTGTATTTGTCAACACAGGTTTGTAAAGCTGTGCGGTTCCTTGAAGGTCTGTGTGCATTAAAGTGTGTCAGCTGCTCATGTTGGTGTTGCCTAAAATTCGTGACTGTTAGAACTCCCACAATGCATCTGTGTACCAGTATTTACAGCAACATGCTGCTTATATTTCAGAGTTTCAGGGGTCAGAGGTCTGTGTTGACGTCTTGACGGCGCTGTGTGGGCTTAAATGGAAAATAATAGGTGTGGGTGTTTTAACGAGCACCTTTTAGACACAAGAACAAGCACTTAACTGTGTTCTTTATTCTGCCTTTACCTTTCACAGATCCACCCACAGCCTGTTCTTTCTTTTTTAGATTCTTGTTCTGTCTCTGGGATGACAGACAGGCGGACTTCCCCCTCTCTCTGCCCGTCTGTCTCTCCATTATGCTGGCGTATCGTAAACATTTCAGTCACACTTAGTTGCAGCGCTGGCTGATTTATTTAGCGCTGCTCCATGTCTGCCTGCGCACAAAGCGGTCCTCTCCATCTCCGTCTCCGCCTGTCACTCTTGCTCGCTTAAAGCGCCTTCCAGCACACATGTACACACACTCGACTGTCTCTGCTCCTCCATCTTCACTCCATATCTCCTCCTGTCCTCTTACCATTGTGTGTCCCTCCTTCCTCTCTTAGCCTCAGCACTTTATCTTATCAGGAGTTTAATTCCACCTCTCCTGCTCTCCTCTGTCTGTCATACTTCCCTCAGCTGTAGTTCCTCACAGTGATGAATGCTTTGCTCTTAATGTATTTGATGTTCAGTCATCTTTCAGGTTGTGTTGTTTATCACTCTACCTTTCAAATTATGCATTAGTCAGAAGGTGGAGTTATGTCAGGCAGGTGAAAGTTAATTTTCTGCATAGAAAACATTAGGTGGCAGCAATTAGAGCAATGACTGGGCATGTTACTCCTTAAGGGACTGTTCTTTATTTATCAGAGGAGGACATTTATTTTGACCCTCCCCACAGCTGCAGATATTTTTCCTTAAGCCTCCCTGAGTGACAGGTGAAAAATGCATGACCCACCATCCACCATGAATGAGGTATTACATTTTTAAAACTTAACCTTTGATTTTTGAAAGTGAAAAGTTGACGACAAAATCCTGGAGTTGGACAAAGCCTTAGAGAAGCCGTAGAATAAAGAGTGTAAATTTTCCTGACAGAAGCATTTGTCACATATGATGTGTTCAAGGATCAACAGACATTTGAAAATCCACTGATAATTTTAGTTTTACAGTTGCTAGCTTTGATAAATGGTGTAATATTGGTGAATTTTTTTTTAAATGTTGGCCTTTCAAACTTGCAGCTTTGAAATATGTGTTTTCTTCAAAAATCTGCAGTAAAATAAATACAAAATGCAATTTGTATGCCCCTCCTCTAAGCCCCCCCAAAAAGTCCATCTCCACTACAGTTTCTAGTGTGATTTTTAATAGTTTTATAATCATAAAATTATTTAAATTAAAAATTATGATCCTTTTTTAAATCATTTTTCTAATAATATTTTTTTGTAGTAAAATTAGTGTAAATTTGGTGATTTTAGGATTTGGGAGCCATGTTTTCTTTAAGAATTAGCAGTCAAATAAATACAAAATATTACCTTTTAAATCTGCATACCCCTCCCCTAAGGCAAAATAAAAACATAAGTCCCCCCCCCCCCCCTCGTACTTAGAAAATTATTTGACATGCCTCCCCCTTTTTCACCACCCACTCCCCCCTCTTAAATAATGAACAGTCCCTTACTTGACCAGTACAGCAGGTGTGTAAAAAAAAAAAAACATAAATATTTTAACATAAAATTGTCGTTGCTCGAGCTGCTAACTGCAGCAAGGTTTCCATCCAAATGTAACGTCAATTTAACCAAATGTTCAGAAAATCAGCAAAACGCACATTTATGTGTGTTTCCCTTTGCTGCTGTTATGCAAATATTAGGGGCTGCGTCATTGACAGAAACTTTTGAGCACTCAGTTTCCCGCATTCTGATGAATTCTTCTTCTTCTTTTCTACTTTTTGTGCCTCAATTTAAGGTGGAAGTGTCTTTAATGATATTAAAAGTGTCCTGCTACTTTCATATTTTTACTGGAGGGGGACAGACGCACGTGTTGTTAATACTGAGGGGGACGTGTCCCCTGTGTCCCTGCATAATCTACGCCTATGGCTCCAGAGTGATCTGATCTGGTTTTCATCTGCCCCCATTTTTCTTTCCCTCAGTGGAAGCATGAGTGGATGTTTAAGTCAACAGCTTCATCTACATTATGATTTATTCTTCAGCTGTTTCCATCGCACATTCTTGCATTTTGTATTCCCACCTCAGCCGAAAGGAAAAACTTTAGAGTTTTGAAAACGCACACGTGGATGAAAATGCAGCTGGTGAAGTGAAGCTAAAGGTTACACTTTGTAGAAACCCTTTAATACATTCAGCAGTTTCAATTCACTAGTGGCTTCTGGGTCAACGACCTGACGTTCTGAATTTGTTTCAGCTTCTGGCTGGCACAACAACGAAGGCCGACACGTTATGTCCACATCTGCATAGCAGGAGCTTCACTCCTCTGTCAGAGTCTACACAGGATGCGTTCAGGCACAGTACTGCTGTTGGCTCAGATGGGTGTTGGCAGTACTCACAGCTCAGAACACCATCACTGTAGTTATACATGAAATCAGGAGATTATAGACTTCAGGGGAAAAAATTACTTTGTGCTTAAAATGCGAGTGAAAGGTGAGCCGTTATGAAGCTGGTGTGGACAGATGCATTTATTAAAAACCCTCTGCGATGTCACCTGTTGGTTTGTAGTTTAATTTGAAGCCTCAGATTTAGAATTTTGGCCCTTGTCATCCTGAGTTTCTGGAACCAGAAGTGACCACATTTGGACTCACAGACTGGTGACGCCTTGCAGACGGCCTGTCACTCAAAGCACCCCAGCTCTCGATTATACGTAACTTTAAGCCTTGATAAAATGTAAATGGGTGAGTTATATAAAAATGTATACCCTGCACAGTTGTAATGAACCAATTTTGTACCAGACTGTAAACATGTTTATTTCTGCTGTAAAGCATGTTAACATGGGGGTCTATGGAGATTGACTTGCTCTTGGAGCCAGCCTCAAGTGGACATTAGAGGAACTGCAGCTTTTGATACCTCTGTTGGTTTCGTTTTTCAGCCCCGGAGGTTGCACTTGGGTGAAAAATACCCATGTTCAAAATAATAACTTTGCCGATAGCCGATACCAATACTGATGTTTTTTTTTAGTCCCGTCCACCAAACCCTTTCAGTACAGCACCTTTGGAACCAGCAGTAACCCTTCAGACGTGGCACCTAGACCCTCGGTCTGTTCAGACAGTCCTCTTAAATGTGGGCGGGGTTGTTGTCACTCACTGCTCCGTCCAGCGCTCGCTGTATTTCCTCATCAGCGGTGACACAGATGGAAGTCTGCACCTGGTTTATCGTCCACAGAACGAGGCTGCACGCCCACATTTTCAGAACAAAATAGAACAGGCTGCAGTGAGAGTCTCTCTCCATGGGATATTTAAAAATAGCAACTTTGTGCATTTAGTCCTTCTCAGGCAAGCTCAGGGGTTTATTGTTGCTGTAGCCCACAGGAAGTGAGGATTAGAATATATGACCTTCACATAATCCGCTCCAAATTAATCTATATTTTTAAAGTCAGTACTAAAAGTGTGTGTCATCCAAGAGAGACAATAAAAGCTAATGAAACGTACAAAGTTGTCATCTTGAAATTTAAGGCGTGTTGATAAATCAGTGCATCCCCAGCTTGATCAGTTTAGTAGGCTATCGGTACCGATGCTGATTCCTTGGCTAGAAAACTGTGAGCTACAGGTTTCAAAATATTCCATCATAATAGATAAGTCTTGTTTGCAGGACTACTCTGCTAGAAATGAATGCGTTTCTTTTGCTTTCAGTGAACGTTAGGTTCTTTGGCCTAGAATCTAAACCAAGAATCAGATATGTGGAGGAGTCGGTCAGGAATCACAATCAGAGTCACAGTTGAGTCTTCTCCTCTTTATTGACTCTGTCTCTTCTTTCTCCTGTCTCAGTCTCATGTCCTCTTTACATGCAAACATATTTTCTATTAGTCTCTCTGTCCTCATATTTCCTTCTTTCTTGCTTGAGGATGTCTTTGCTTGGACATCTTATTAAAATCAATAACATGAGCAACCAGGAGAGACTGTGACACGGAGAGCTCCAGGCACGTTTTTCCTCTGTTCGACTGTGTGTGTGTGTGTGTGTGTGTGTGTGTGTGTGTGTGTGCAGTGATGTCGTGTATGCATGAGTTTATTTCTGAATATATTTGTGCATGCGACCTTTTTTTTTTTTTTTTTTAAATTTTGATATTTCTTTTGAGCAATTACCTCAGCACTGAGAGAAGTCAGGTCTTATCTCAGTGCTGTATTAGAGAGCAGCTTCAGTCTGGAGCACGTCAGTGAAGCATGAAACTGGAGTGAATGCAAATGCTCTTATTGCACACCTGAGAGCCGCATGAGGCAGATAGAGAGTGCGTGTTTGTGTGCTCGGGTGTGTTCTCACCAGATGTAATTGAAATTCGGAACGGCATGACCCACAACATTGTGGTAACAAACCATTAGCTGTGCAGCAGTGCGCGTCAGCCTCATATTCTCTCCACTGACTGCAATTTACCTCGGCCAAATAGGAACTCCAACTTTCAATAAACTGCAAGAGTGGATGCTGCTGTCAGTTTTTTTCCTTGTTTATTCTCCTGTCACTTTAAAATTAGCTCAACTTTCCCCTCCAACCTTCACGCCTGCTGAACTCACAGTCAGGGGCGATTTCAGGGTCACATTATGATTGCTTGTCGTTTGCATGTGATCACTGCGGACTCTTCTTTTTGTCGTGCGGCCCCCTCCCAGCCCTGGCTTTAAGGAAAGACTTTGGTTTCCTCCATCTTAGCGAGGTCACGTCTTCCTAAAAGACACTGAGCCATGTAGGGTTTTTCTTACCACTCCTAGTCGGGCTGTTGTGCAGGTATTTCAGGCACGTCCAGCTGCAAGGAGATCCCAGGGAAAGACCAGAACATATTGAGGGGGATGCCTCGGGAGCCCCTGGGAGGGGCTGGCTGAGAAGAAGGATGTCTGGGTTACCTTAATTAGCTCTCTGCCAACTAGAGCTGCAACGAACAATTATGTTTGTCACAGATTAACCTGTAGATCATGTTCTTGATTAATTGATTAATTATTTTTGGTCTATAAAACGTAGAAAACAGTGAGAAACAGTGTTACAATATCTTAGAACCTAAAGTGACTTTATCAGATGTCTTGTTTTATCCGACCAACATTTCCAAGCCAAAAATATTACATTTATTATAATGTAAGACCAAGTAAAATGACAAATCCGCACATCTGAGAACCTGATAATATCACAGTTTGGGCAATTTATGCTTAAAAAATGACTTAAAGGAACCATGTGTCAGATTTAGGGGGATTACTCCAGCAGGGAGGATTGCAGATGCAACCAGCTGAAACTTCTCCCAGTTAGAATTCCAGGAGTTTTTTTACCATGAGCCAAATTATCTGCACGTGTCCTCCTCTCCAAAACAAAAGGACCAGATGATTAAAACCCATAAAAACACTGATGGAAGCAGTTTCATGTTACAAATCAGTGTTTGTCCAACACTGTCCGAGCCAGGCTGCTCAGCACCTACTGATGTGAGCTCAGCTTTTTCCTCTGATAACTTAAGATCCAGGGGCCACTTGCACAAAGCACCTTAAGTTAAGATTTTCCTTAAAGTCTGAGTTAAGGTTTCAGCTGCACAAAACATCCTTAAGCCTTCTCTGTAAGGTTTCCCTTAAACATTTTTTCTCATTGTCTTGGTCTTGTGCTCAAGGAATTGCTTACTGTTGGACCTTAGTAACCAAAGTAAGGACAAAACTCAAAGTACCTCTGACTCCTTCTTAACTGCAACATGGCTGAGTTTATGAACATAAAAAAAGAAAAAATATAAAAATATAAAAATAATAAAATAAAGCTAAAGTGTTCTGTGACCAGGAGAACCTGATGGACATGCTTACTGATGAGCAAACTCACTCAACTTTCCAAAGTTTACAAGCAAAGACTGCTCTGTGGTTTTATGCAGCAGGATCTTTCCAGTCAGTAAGTGGTGAGTTATTTCATGTGAGCCTTAAGTGTCACACTTAAGGAACAAACTTAAGGTGTTTTGTGCAGCCAGCCCCAGACTTTCAGGACGTCTTCACTGGGAGCTGAATTATCCACAGAGGTCTCTTCCTCTTCAACACAAACAGACCTGGTGATTTAAACCAGTTTAAAAACTGGTAAAGGAGTTTCACAGTAAAAAAGGGTGCCACTCTGGTAGCGGAGGGGCTTCTAACTACAGTGGCCGACATGAAAATGCAAATGTCCCTATCTTGTCCCGTTCTGTTTTGCATATTTTAAAGAAGATGAATGTTGCTTTGCTTTTTTCTGCTGTGTGAGCAGGTAGTTCGACTTATATTCTCTGCCTCTTTTGGATTACTGACAGTAGAGAAATGACAATAGGTGGGGGAGGGAGAGAGACTGGGGGAGACATGTAACACAGGTCTCTGGCTGGATGTGATGACTGGACGTTGTGCTTCAGGTTCAGGTTCAGGTCTTAACCCAGCAGCCACCAGGGCATCCTGTATTTAGCCTTTAGGGCTGTTTGTGTGTGTGAGCCAGCCTCTGCTCAGGTTCTCCTCTTGTACATGATGTGTGTGTTTTAATCACTCCATCTTGTGATGTATATTTTTGTTGTTCCCACTGTAAGATGATGTTATCGGTGATTTTGTCCTCCGAGGCATTTAAGTGTCCTCGGGGGTCTAGGCTGCTCCTGTGGAGAGATGTGGCGACAAACGGTTCACAGTAAAGATTTTTCAGAATGAATGCATTCGGTGTCTGAGGAGTCAAGAGCACCACATCCCAGTGTGTGTGTATGTGTCACCACAGTGGTACTTATTTCCATGGTTACGGTGATCCAGGATGGCCTATGAAAGTGTGCCTCCTGCAGACTTCGTTGCGTGCTCTCATTATTGCCCTGTGTGTGTCCTATCCAGCTGTGAGAGGGGGGAGGAGGACCAGAAAGAGCGAGACAACAATGTTAGAGCTTGTGGGAGAAATAAAGATTCATGTTTGGCAGTAAAAATACAGCGGAAAAGTGGAGCACAAGGGAGTGAAGCAAGGCGGAGGAGAGGTGGAGAGTGGTTGGAAGACTGCTGGAGGGCCTCCCTTGAGAGACACTCAACGCGACAATGGAGACAGTGATGAAACGACAGCAGAGACACAGATTGATGCTGAGAGATGAAGAAAAGCAAATGCGACAACAGACGGCTTTGCCATCATGCTGTGATGCTGAGAGTGAGGACTCTCAAAGTGATACTCGATTGATTTTCAGGGCATTAACTCAAAATGTTAGTGATTTCTCAAAGCCATTTTTTGCAGCCACATTATCTGACACTATTGACTGGTATTGTCAGAGAAATTTATGAATGTAATTTAATTTTTCTCAATGACAAAATACGAAGGTTTAAAGAGCATGTTGCATGATGATGCACGATGTGTCAGATTGGCTTGTGAATTCTTGTTTGACTCTTAATGAGCAAAAATGTTAAGTTTGATCTGAATAATTTTAAGAACATGAGGTATCTCCGTCCACTGCAAAACTCTTTGCATATACTATGATCTTTCCCCGTCTGTCTTACTGCATTACGGTTGCTTTTCAATTGTGCGCTGTTCCTGTAAAAATGAATACTAAAATTATGAGTGGCAGGTTTGCTTTGTTACAGTACGATGAGTGAAAATCACCGTATCATCAGCATATATTTGCATATTAACATCTGTACATACCTGAAGGACATCATTTCTGCATATACCAAATAAAATTGGTCCTAAGATGGAGCCTTGAGTGATCCCTACACAGTCTAAATTCTGAGAGCTGTTTTAGATTTAGTCTTAGTCTTGACACGAAAATGCTCATTAGCTTTAATCACATTTTAGTCAACTTTAGGTCATTATGTTTTCCGTGTGCCTTTTTAAAAAATGTTATATTCCGCAAACTGCCTTTTTTGCAGTCTTCCAAGAAGTAGGAAAGTAGGAGTTATAGATTTATCAGATGAGTTAAAGGCCTACATAGTGTTGACCTGTGATTCTTAAAAACCCTTGCATCAGTATCAAAAACATCCATCGCTTTTAGGCAGTCAAGTTTTCTTGGCCAAACATTACTGAATCCAGACTGAAATAAACATTGCAGCTATTTGTTCTTTATCCTCTATCACTTTTAAATTTTCCTTAATGGCCCAGTTTTGAACTGATCTCTCCTTCCTTGTCACTTTATTGATATTTTCCTAGATTATTTTAATATTTCTCTTCGACTCGTTGGTTGTTTCTTACTGTTTTAGTCAAACAGTGAGGTTGATCAAGACTTCTTTCAGCAACGTAGCAACCATCTGATTCATTCTGCACTGGTCTGAAAAACACAACTAAATCCGTCCTGTTATTAGTGCACGTCACACTTTAATAAAAGCCTGAGAATAACACTTCTAAAAGCTCTATGTGGCGTGAGTCATGTCAGGCTCCCTGGAGATTATTAAATCCTAAATGCACCCAAACCTTCGTCTTCAATGACGATCTATCTGGTTGAATTAATTTTTCCTTTCTCAGCGTGCACTTTGTTCTGTCTTTACAATTCGATTGTCACGACACCGAGGAGGAACCAAAACGTTGATATCGCTAACAAATCATTTGTTTGTAGTTACCAGTCCTCTGCACCCGATGCTCCACCTGTTGAATGCTGCTGTAATTTAGGGAGAGAGGCCAGCATATCTGATGAAGCCACCTGTTAAACCTTCTGCATGGTTTGTATTTACTGTCTGTGCTCTGTTCACTGAACCCAACAGATAATCTGTCACAATTAAGGAATTGGAAGAAACTGATGCAAGTTAAAAAATGATCTTTTCGTGATGCTGCATTATGAAGCATTAATGAGGTCTGAAGAAGGAGTCTTTGTTTCAGCAAATAGAAAATTATTCAGTGTGTCAACACACAAGCACACAAACCGAAGTTCCTGAAATCATGAAGATACTCATGCTGGGAATGAGAACACATGTTGTGTACAGTTTACAGGAAGTATTGGCATCTCAACACCTGGTGCTCAATTCTCATCGAGCTTTGTTTTTCATAACAATCAGAACTTTATAATCAGACATCAGTAGACGTATCATCTTTCTACACTTTTTTTGCCTCTGCGCAGGTGACAGCCATGGCCGATGTTACATGTTTGGGTTGTCCATCCCATTCTCTTGAAAGTGATATATCAAGAACACCTCGAGGGAATATCTTCAAATTTGGCACAAATGTTCACCAGGACTCAGCAATGAACTGATTAGATTTTATTGGTCAAAGGTCAAGTCCACTGTGACCTTGCATCTGTTTCATTCTCATGAACATGACATCTCAAGAATGTGTAGAGGGAATATCTTCAAATTTGGCACAAACATCCACTTTGAGTCACTGATGAACCGATTAGATTTTGATTGTCGTAGGTCAAAAGTCAAAGTCAGTGTCACCTCGTCTGCCTCATTCCTATGATCGCAGTATCTTAGGAACACCTTGAGGGGATTTCTTCAAATTAGGCACAAATGTCCACTTTTAGTCAGCGATGAACTGATTAGAATTTGTTGTTCAAGTTCACTGTGACGAAGTCTGTTGCATTCTTGTGAACGAAACCTCTCAGCCTTGAGGGAATTTCTATAAATTTGGCACAAACCTCCACTTGGACTCAGTGATAAAGCAATTTGATTTTGGTTGGTCAAAGGTGCCATCTCATTCTCAATTTTCTCAAGTTTGGCACAAATGTCCACTTGGACTCTAGAATGAACTGATTAGAATTTGGTTGAAGGTTTAAGGTCAAGGTCACTGTGACCCCACGAAACATGTTTTTGGTTATGACTCAAGAATATGCTAACAATGATACAATTTCGCACAAATTTCTAAAAGGATAAAATGATGACATTTTATGTCCAAAAGGTCAAAGGTCAGCTTCACTGTGACATCATCATGGTTTAACGTCATATCTCAGGAACAGCAGGGGAGACATTTGGTCAGATACTGAATTGGTGACTCTGATCTTTGGTGTCCACCTTGAGACTGTCTTGATTGTATAGATCTTCTGTGCTGCCAGGGGGGACAATAGGTGTGAGGCATCCACATTTTAGAATTTGTAGCTTCTTTGCAGCAGCATCCATATTTGAAGCATCATCAGTTGTCACGGCTACATACGACTTTGGACAGAAGGATGTAAAGTGTAACTGCGACTTGACTGGTTCGCACCGGGATACAACTGCGAGGCGGTAACTCTTGTTAATGCTGCTTTCGATTTCCTGTGTTCATCCTCATAACCAAAAACTAAATTTGTGGTTTCGGCTTCGTGCTTTCAGACTTGTTTTTGCAAATCATGAAAACAATTACCTTCAAATATGCTGACGGAAAATCTCTGGAGTCATTACAGCGATGTAAAAACTGTCAAATACAGACTCCTGTGGTGGTCTCCATGGAAATAGATGTGTGAACACACACACACACACACACACACACACACATAGTTCACTAAAAGATGCATGCTGTTAGATAATGACACCTGGTAGTGATGCTAGGCTACCACCCTGACATTAAGGCGGCTTATTAGGGAGGCTGTTCTTACTAAATGTGTGTGTGTGTGTGTGTGTGCCAACACACTTTTGTTATACAATAAATATAAACTCAAAGTGTGTGGACGTGGAGAGGAGCTGAAGAGGGCCATATAGGATTTCCTGTGAGACCGGGCTGTGTTAAAGGAGATGGAACATTATGGTCTATATATAGCATTATCTGTGGGCGTGTGTGCATATGTGTGTGTGTGTTTGCTGTGTATGTGAGATAGAGCAGAATGTCAGTACATAAAAAAAAAACAATGTGTTGCATATGGATGGAAGCGAATGTGAGACAAACTATGCGCTACATGCTGCTAATGAGTGTGAGGCTGAGAGGAGGTCATTGCTGTGACAAATGGCACTGATGTGGGAATGGCTCATATGTAGGACACCATGAAAAGTAGTCCGCTGCTTTTTAGACTAATACTGTTTACAATAGCCTGGATATATGTGTGTGTGTGTGTGTGTGTGTGTGTGTGTGTGTGTGTGTGTGCGTGCGTGCGTGCGTGCGTGCGTGCGTGCGTGCGTGCGTGCGTGCGTGGTTGCACATGCTAATGTTGTGTTGGTGAAGTTTCATCAGCTGTAATAGCAGCCTAGATTGTAAGAACAGGAAGGTTTGATAGTTTTTCTCAGAGTTTAAATTGTTGCAGGAGAGAGATGGGATTTTTCTTGAGTTCTTGAGGTGATGTATCAGCAGCCTTTGTGATTTGAACCATCACACGGGCTTCCTTTGCCGGCTGTTTCCAACATTGTGAGAGCTCTGTACAAACTAAAAGCAGAGTGGACGAAGAAGTAAATAGGGATGGGGGAAAAAATCGATACAGCAGAGTATTGCAATATTTTTGTGTGGCCATAACGTATCGTCACACAGTGCCAGGTATTGATTTTTTTTTTAATTATATAAAATATTAATATGACAAATGCAAATTAACCTTTAGGTAGCCTACTGCAATGAGATAATCAGTTGCTTTTTTAGTCCACTAGATACATTTTGCTGCAGAAAATAAAATGTCTGAAGTGATGAACAGACTGAAAACCTTATCTTACTAGAGAAACAGATGTTGACAAAGGTTTCTTTGTGGGATGTAATTTACAGCTGAAAAAAGGTAATAAATTGCAGTATATATTATCGCAATACTCAGCATATCGCAACATATTCAAAATCGCAATCATATCGTATCGTGACTCAAGCATCGTGATAATATCGTATTGTGGATATCTTGGATATGCTCTCTTCAGAGCCAGACTCCACTGACAAAAACAGTCATTTTACCTCACTGAACATGGGAGCTGCTGGTCGGTTGTTTGTGTTACTGTTTGACTTTGGTGTTTTAAGGGTTTAGTTCAGATTCAGCAAAGTCACACAATAACACAAACTAACTAACTGATCGTGGTAGAGGTAGACCAGCAGCTCCTGTGTTCAGCGAGGTAAAAGTACTGTTTTTGTCAGTGGAGTCTGGCTTTCCTCCATTCACCATGAGTGCGTGCAAGAAAAGTTTTCTGTATTGAATTTAATGTACCACAGGGTGAGTATTTAATATATGTTTTATAGGCGAAGTATTCCTTTGAATTGGTTTCAGATCTCTGAGTCACAACCTACCTGTCCACTGGTCCGGTTGTGCACTCAGTTGGAGAAACCATTGATCAGGGTTGGATTGATGCTGTGAAAATATGCAAGTGGCTGCTAAATATTCTTTTCTCACCAGCCAAAAAATCAGGGGTAGTCTATTGAGTAGATGGTAGATTCTGGAATCCACTAACCATGGTGGCAGGTGGACAAACACATCATTTCCAACCCTGCCACTGACTAATCAGAGTTTTGTTGGAGGGGTTAAGAATGAGAATGTCATCATTCTACAGCGAGCTACCTGAATACATCTCCACCAAATAGCAACCGAAAATTAGCAACAAGGCAGCTGTGCAGGTTTTTTCATCTTGACATTGTGGGAATTTTTAATGGGGATGATAAAATAGGTTCATTTCACCCACACTAGAATAAACTAATCATCTACAGTGAATAGGGAGTGATTTCAGAGTCACAGCCACACGAATATGACATGTAGGCCTCATTAGTGTTTTCAAACATGTTTGGCTTTTACAACAGAAAAGACTTCAAGGACTAACAGACTCATTTGGCAAATGTGCGCCATGTTAATCTCGCCGCTGCTAAGAGAGTAGTAGTAAGAGATAAGAGCAGCTCTCGGCTGCTTCTCTGCACTTTTCAATGGGATGTATCCAGCACTGTCTTCCATGCTGTGGATAAGACGGTCCCGCGGGAGGCTCATGGAACAGAGGCGAGCTTGGAGAGGGGCAGGATTTGGGCTCTGTGTACAGTGTTCTGTTAATACAACCTTTGGATGTGTCGTCTTTAATCAGTCGATACAGAAAGTGTTTGCAAATGACAGTGATGAATCTGCTGACGGTGCAGTGATCGATCAGTTTGATGTTGTTCTTACTTGATTCTTCTTCTGTCTTTATTTACCTCCCAGAGTGTTTACACTGTTCCCATGTTGCTCTCTAAAGCACACAAACACACAGACATCCGGTGGGCCGACGCTGAACTAATGGGGTCAAAACACTGTATGTTTCTGTGTGTGTGTGTGTGTGTGTGTGTGTGTGCAGGCCTGTTGCTTATTGTGTAAATCCCATAAATGAATGAAGGGAGGTAAAGTCAATGTTTGTGCTGCACATAATGTGGCACAGCAGCTGTTTATTTTACATGTTTATGTGTTTATGTGTTTTCATCTGCGTCTTTATTTGACTCCGACCCTCTGTCCTCATGTGTGTTTGTCTTAGCAATTGTGTGTGTGTGTGTGTGTGTACGTGCATATGTGTTTTATGTGTAGTGACTTCAATTTGTTACATAAGGAGATTATATTATGTAACGTTTTGTTGTTTTTTTTTTTCAAGGAGACCAAACAAACAATGTTTCTAAGTGTGTGTGTGTGTGTGTGTGTGTGTGTGTGTGTATGTTAGCATTAGCATTGCCTCTGTATCTGGCATGCCCCGGCATTCACCTACAACCCCTGGGTGTTTTTTCCCATTGCTGCCATATCCCACTTCGCACCGAAGCACGCACAGTCTCACACACACACACACACACACACCCACACACACACACACACACACTATCTTGCAGTTAGCACACGCTGGGAGCAGGGTGAGGTACTCACAGCTGGACACTGCTTCTGTCTTTCTCACTTTTTTTTGAGCCTGTTTATCTCTCTCTCACACACACACACACACACACACACACACACACACCCTGAACTCCTGGTGTTAATCAGCGTGCACACTACTTCCTCATTTTAATCATATTTGCATCACTGAAACATTTTTAACCGCAACAACCTAAAATAAACCATAAACGTGCACATTTGTAACGTTCCCATCAAACACTTTCAGAGACTGATGATTGTTTGAGCCGCAGCAGCTGTTTGTCTGAGATTATAATCATCTTTAAATAAACCTGTTTGTGTCCTCCACTTAGTGACTGAACAGAGGACGATTATGTGAGGGCTGTAACCTGTACTTAAGATAATTATTAAGGCTGCACCTTGTACTTAAGAGAAATATTAGAGATGCAACTTTTACTTTAGATAAATATAAGTTCTGCCAAATATGCTTAAGAGAAATATGAGAGATGCAACTTGTACTTAAGATAAATATTAGGGCCGCAGATAAATATTAAGGATGCAACTTGTGCTTGAGATAAATATAAGGGGTGGACTTGTACTTAAGATAAATATAAGGGCTGCCAGTTGCATTTAAGATATAAGGGGTGCAGCTTTTGCTTAAGATAAATATAAGGGGTGGACTTGTACTTAAGATAAATATAAGGGCTGCCAGTTGCATTTAACATATAAGGGGTGCAGCTTTTGCTTAAGATAAACATAAGGGGTGGACTTGTACTTAAGATAAATATAAGGGCTGCAACTATTACTTAAGACAAATGTTAGGGATGCAACTTGTACTTAAGATAAATATAAGGGCCGCAGATAAATATTAAGGATGCAACTTGTGCTTGAGATAAACATAAGGGGTGGACTTGTACTTAAGATGAATATAAGGGCTGCCAGTTGCATTTAACATATATAAGGGGTGCAACTTCTGCTTAAGATAAAATAAGGTGTGCAGCTTTTGCTTACGATAAATATAAGGGCTGCAACTTGTACTTAAGATAAACTTTAAGGCTGAAACTTGTACTTAAGATAAATATAAGGGATGCAACTTGTACTTAAGATAAACTTTAAGGCTGAAACTTGTACTTAAGATAAATATAAGGGCTGCAACTTGTACTTAAGATAAACTTTAAGGCTGAAACTTGTACTTAAGATAAATATAAGGGATGCAACTTGCATTTAAGATAAATATAAGGGGGTGCAACTTCATCTTAAGATAAATATAAGGGCTGCAACTTGCATTTTACCATATATTTAATGGGTGCAATTTCTGCTTAAGATAAAATAAGGGGTGCAGCTTTTGCTTTAGCTAAATTTTAAGGCTGAAACTTGTACTTAAGATAAATATTAGGGATGCAACTTGTACTTAAGATAAATATAAGGGATGCAACTTGTACTTAAGATAAATATAAGTGGTGCAACTTGTACTTAAGCTAAACTTTAAGGCTGAAACTTGTACTTAGGATAAATATAAGGGATGCAACTTTTGCTTTAGTAAATATAAGGGATGCAAGTTGTACTTAAGCTAAACTTTAAGGCTGAAACTTGTATTTTAGATAAATATTAGGGGTGCAACTTATGCTTGACATAAATATAAGGGCTGCAATACTGAAGCTAAATATTAGGGATGCAAATAGTACTTCAGATAATATTAGAGATGCAACTTATGCTTGAGATAAATATAAGGGCTGCAACTTGTACTTCAGAGACAATGGTGTCCATCAGCAGAATATCTAAAAATAAAGTTATTTTTGTCTCTTTTCCAGCAGGAAAATGTGACACTCTCAAAATCCTTGTCAGGCGAAGCATGCTGTGTTTAGTTGGGACTCAGACAATAGGTTTGTGGTGCTGACTGCTATCTGCTGGAGTTTAAAAGGAGTGCAACTGTATAGTGTCAGGTTCCCCCCAACATAATGTTCCAAGGTGCATGCTGGGAAATGCTGTTTTATCTGTATATCACAAAAGACAATAGATGTTCAAGGGTATTTATGTTTTTAGGATTCCTGTAAGTGTCATTAAATGAAAAGTATTTCCTTGAGTTTGGGGTTTTATCAGTTCATAAACTTGTTACCACCAGTTTGAGACGAGTGTCTTGTACGTCTCGACTTTAGGACAAAGATGTTCAGTGTTCTCAGTGAAGGTCTCTTTTGCAGTATTTCCTTGTCAAAAGTGATGTCATGAATGTAATTATGACAGTTGACATTAAACTCTTTCATGCAGCACTTGTAGAGCTGTAATGAATCCAGTTCAGACACCACAGAGACACCACGACATGCTGACCGGCCTGTCTGCGTCTCTCAACTATTACAGCATCTTTTCCCCACAGTCTGACCCGAGTGTGTGTGTTTCAGTATTTCCTGATACACCTCTGAACTTACCGCTCCACTAACCTCCAGCCCACCTCCTCCTCTCGCCTCAGCCACTCTATTTCTCTCCGTTTTCCTCCGTCTCGCTACACTCCCGTTGTCCTAAATTCTATTCAGGCAATAATAGAATGACATTTATCATAATCAGTTTTTGGCTCGCTGTGTCGCTCCCTCCCGCTCCCTTGTCTCCATTTTGCCACCCATATATTCTCCGCCGGCGGTTTGTCCATCGCTGCCTCCTCCCCTGCTCCCCACTCTCCTCTGCCCTTTTTTCCATCCATTCACACATCTATACATGCCTTGTTTTGACTCTCCCTTGTGACGCTGTGGTGGTTTTGAGGTGCAGATCCCTGCAGCTGGATTAACGGAAAAGATGATTAACTCAAATCTACTTGATTAGCATCTGTGAAATCCAGTCGAGCACAAATTGCACTGTCATGCTTCAGGCCTGAGAGGCAAAGAAAGGCCTACATGGTGCCACAACGTGTCGTAGACCAGAAGTTGCTGGTCCAGGAGTGTTGAGTAACTGTGAAACGATTTGTCCCTGAATGCATCAGTTTCTAACTGTACTAAAGTAAGCCCTTCATCTGAGGACATTCACTCAGTATTTTTATAATACAGAGAATTTCCTTGTATTTAATTGTTCACGTTATCAGCCAAGGACATCTGGTTTTTATTTTATCAGAATATATATTAATGCTTCAGTCGATGAGAGACAACAATGACTCATCTTATTGTCCTGAAACACTGAATATGTTGAAAACACTCACTGTCACGAATCCTGAACACTTCATCAAGTAAGAATTTGTAGTAACCTGAGTACTTCCTCCTGTCAGAGACTTCATGCTTTTACTTTACCAGGAAATTGTTTTGGTCAAGGTTGTAACACATTCTGTCTCATGATTGATAAGTCAGTCCCTCCAGGAGTTCACAGGTTGCTGTTGTGATTGTTGATGCCTAAAATGCCGGATTGTATGACGGCTTTTCTAAAAAATTTCAATGATTATTTTCCTGGTGTTTTTTGCAATGAAATTGCAGCACAAGTGAAGCAGCTGTTTGCCGACGATCAGGCTAGAACTGGTTGGGTGTTCTGACTTGTGGTACTGGAATGTGGTTGACTCCAGTGTGATGTCATTCCCAGCTCTGACTCGCAAGGTACATGGATCACAGCATAATTATTGTGACTGTGTGTTTGGCCCTGAGTGCTGCTAGATCACGGGTGACCTACACTTAGTAAGGTGCCTGAACACATCTTGTGAAGGTGGCTCACCTCTGAAACAAAGGCGTGTACCTGTCAGCTTGTTTCGATGTTGTATTTTCTGTCGACTAGTGGCCACAAGTCTTTTTTAAAATGCTCAGTAATCAGGTCAATAATCTGAACTTTGAAATGGACGATCATTTCAATACATTTTATTTTAACAAAGTTTGACCTAAGTAAATTTTCAGGACTTTGCACGACTTTTATCTGTAAAGGAGTATTTTCTGTTGATATATTTATGTCTCTGTGTCGGTTATCACGGTGGCCAGAAGCATTGTGTTTTCGGTTTGTCCATCTATACGTCTGTATGTCCGTCAGTCTCTCCATCCCATTCTTGTGAACACAATATCTCCACATTTGGCACAAAGTTCACCTTCAAGTCAGTGATGAACTGATGAGTTTGGTGGTCAAAGTCTGCATCCATCCAGTTCTTGTGCATGTGATATTTTAGGAAGCCCTCAGGGGATTTCATCATATTTGGCACAAACGGCCACTTGGACTCAAGAACTAATAGAATTCTGTGGTCAAAGGTCACTGTGACCTCATGAAACATGTTACTGGCCGTAACTCAAGAATTTAAACACTAATTATTACAAAATTTGACATAGATATCTAATCAGATAAAATGATGATGACATTTAATATCCAAAAGATCAAAGGTCAATTTCACTGTGACATCATAATGTTCTGCAAAAACACTTTTCTGCCCATTATTCAGCGTCATATCTCAGGAACAGGAGGGGAGACATTTGGTCAGATACTGAAACTGATTGTAGAGATCTTTTTTAGAATTTGAGGTAGAGCAGGTTGTTCACAATCGGAAAATTGTTTGTTTGATCCTCAGCTCCTCCAGTCCGCATGTCGAAGTATCCCCGCAATAGCTGTTCCACTGATGTGTGAGTGCAAGTGAGTGGTTGCTGAGAAGCAGGTGGCACCATGTATGGCAGCCTTGGCCACCAGTGTGTGAATGGGTGAATGTGACATGTAGTGTAAAAGCAATTTGAGTGGTCAAAAGACTAGAAAGGTGCTGTACAAGTGCCGTCCTTTTACCATAACTGTCATGGCTCCTTATGAGTCTGGACAGACATGGTTGTAAACTGTATCTGAAACTTGACTGCTTCGCTGTGGCGTAAAACCACGAGGTGGTAATTCTAGTTTTTGAAAACCTTTTACAGTACTTCCTGTAACTTCAGCATTGATTGACTCATCTGTCGTGTTTGTGTGTGTGTGTGTGTGTGTGTGTGTGTGTGTGTGTGTTAGGTTCAGGGCTCTCGTCTCATTCCAGTCATGCTGGTGAAAAGTTTTCAAAGACAGAAGTGAATATGAGCTTCAGTCCAGGCTGTAATTTTCCTGTGGTTTATTGTGCTCTCCTTGGCGCTTTAAACATGAGGAAATGTTGCCTATTAGATATCCACGTAGGAATTCTTGTAACCATAAAACATTTTACTGTTTTACTTTAGGGTCATGTCCTTTTGTTGCTTGCTTCAGATAACATACTTTCTTTTTCATTTCTGCATTTCTGTGCCATTATTAGGTGCCACCTGGCATTGATCTCAGCTCTGCAACATGAACAGAACTAAACAAACAGAGTACAACAGTTTTCTGAGTTCAAGCATGTCTGTGTCAGTGAGCTCTTACAAATCATCAACAGAAAAATCCTAACCCATCTCAAAACTGATTAGGAAGTGCACACAGCTTAGTAAAGAGGGGTGCACAATAATATCGGCACGTTAACGGTATCATCAGATAAAGGCTTTAAAATGAAATATCAGCAATTTCCTGAATTAATATATGACGTGTCGATGAGACGACGCTTTGATTATGCAACTTTAATAAGTGGAAATCGTCAGGATTGTCTGAGGACGAGCATCATCCAAGCCTGTTTAAGTGGGATATATTTCGCAGTTGTGTTTGAAACTGTAACATAACAGTAAAGATAGTACGCTTTGGGGCGGCAGTAGCTCCGTCCATAGGGACTTGGCTTGGGAACTGGAGGGTCGCTGGCTCAAGTCTCCATACAACCAAGTATGGAGCATGGACTGGTAGCTAGAGAGGTGCCAGCTCACCTCCTGGGCACCACCAAGCTGCCCCCAAGCAGTGGTTAGTATTGTCGCCTCACAGCAAGAGTGTTCCTGGTTCAAACCTTGCTCCTGTTTCCTCCCGCTGGTCTAAATTGTCCGTAGGTGTGAATGGTTGTCTGTCTCAATGTGTCAGCCCTGTGATAGTCTGGCGAACTGTCCAGTGTGAACCCCACCTCTCATCTTCTCGCCTAAAAATATCTAAATTAAAACAAAGAAAGAAAGTGAAACACAAGACACAGTTATACATATTTCTGTGACGTGAGGTGCAGAAAGGGAACCCAGGAGCGGAAACGGAGCCGGTTATAACAATGATTTATTTAACAAAGGGCGGGTGAATCCACAAAAAAATCAAAATTGCAAGAATCCTCCAAAAAACACAAAAGACGTCCAGAGAGTGCTGGGCTGTGAGGGCACGGGAGGCACTGGAAAAGACGGAGGAGAGACACGGTTACAAAAACTCATCAACATGCACAAGAGAAAGTTCACAATGTTACCAAACGGGAGCCAAGCTGGTACCACGGAGGTTCTCTGTATACTCTGGCGTCGAGGAGTGTCTCAGCAGGCTTAAAGTAGGCGGCTAGATTGGCAAAGCAGAAACAGGTGAGTCCAATCACTCCTCGACGCAGCCGGGAGGAAGGGTGCCTCTGGAGGGACAAAAGTAAAGTCACCCAAACAACACACACACAACCGGAACAAACTACCAAAATAAAAGCAGCAAATACAAACCACAACCATTTCCCTTTTATGTGTGCATGTACTGCATCATAATTAAATGAAAACACTTTTTAAAAGGAGAATTATGTTGCTTTTTTGTCATTATAAAATAGTTTTCCTTCCTGACATTAGTTTTCCACAACACATTAAAGTCAAATCACAGCTCAGGAAACAAAGCGCAGAGGTGTACAGTACGTCAGTGTTGTCCATATTTCCATTGTGTGCATTTGTAGGTGATTTCTTCGGGAACTTGTTATATATTCTTTCTGATCAGAATGTGTTGAAGTGGAGGAGTGTGAATGATGGTAGGAGTGTGATTTGTCAGATCCACCACAGAGGATTGAGTCTCTGTTGACAGCCTGGCACATACTGTATGACCTTCTTAATCCACTGTATGTGAATATATAGGCTGATACAGTATAGCTGTCATGTAACAGACAGATTGGCTGCTGTCACTTCTTACATAACCACTGACAGTTCAGCCATTTACAGTACGCAACACTTGAGCTAAGATTTTAACTGGCGTTTCAGCTGCTTTCATTTCTGACTTACAGTCGTCCTTTTTACGCAAAGATTACAGCGGCTACGAAGTCCCACCTTTACACCGCCTTTGCTTTTTCACACAGAAGCAAACAACAGCAGCATAATGTCGCCCCCAGTGTTTGATTTGAAAGGGCATGAAGGGCGTGATGTGTGTTGTAACAGCGTTGGCCTCTAGTGTGACAAAGAACACGCATGTCTGGACAGCTTTTTAAGAAAATAACAATCATTTACTTTCTCTGTCATATAGTGGCTGATCTCGTCTTCTTCCAAGAGGGTATGAAGCTCCCAAACCTCATTACGTGTGTTTACATGGAGCCATGTATTCCTTTTGCATTCGGGTTGGAAGCCCTACCTGAATAGAAACGCTCCTTGTAAACACCTCAACCCGAATGAAAACAGCCAACTCGAAAGAAAATCTAATCAGGTGCACAGGGGTGGAATATTCCTTTTCAGAACCCGAAAGGAAGAATTTTTCTGTCTTGTATTCACCTCCTACCCAATTCCAGCCATTCCGTTCTTTCTGCACATGCTCATTTCCTTGCCCTTCTGGCGCGATGACGTATACAGCGTGCGTAGCAACGGGCTGAGATAGAGCAGTCGGATCTCCCTTCTTCGACCTTCTACCTCCCTTCTCCTCCTCAACAGACGAAGCATTAGCAGAACAAGGTTGTTGTCGTACTGCTGCTTCAAGAATATAAGCAAAACAAGCCCGAAAAAGGCACTAAGAACGGCGTCGTCAAGCATCTTTTTATCCGGAGCGAGGACTACAGTGTTTTCTTCAGGTACACGTAGCATCCGCCCCGCCCCCTATCCAATCAGAAACCTTCCCTGCCCCAAACCTTGCGCAGACCCGAATAAAGGCGATTAAACTGATCTCCGTGTAAACCCTCATTCGGAATAAATATTTCTCATGTAAACTACCTGGAAAGACTTTAATTCCGAATGATTTCATTCAGATTTATTTCATTCTGAATGAGAAGCCATCATGTAACCACACCCACTGTTTTCCTGATTTGTGGACATTTTTGCTGCTGTTCTTCTTCTAGTTAGCTGCTAACTGCTATTAGCTGCTGTTTAAATCTCCCAGCGTAACATAACACGTCATCAAACTGTCACACCCGTCTTGCTGTTTTACACAGACATAGATTTGGTGCTGTTACTGCCTCCGCTGCTAGCTTAAAGGCGAGACAACTTTGTGCCCTCATTCTGTGATTCTACCTTTTATACAGAACAGCGAGGCTGAATAATAGCGCCACCCACATTCCCACCGAAAACAGGCAGTGCAGAGGGGGCTAGTGGGAACTCATCAGTCGACATTAAACCCTTAAGTTGTGCATAAAAGCAGACCAAAACTTGGATGGTTCCTGTGCTTGTCGTACCAGACCGATATGGTTTACTGCTGCCGAATCTGAGAACCAAACCATCCTGAGACAGAGGTTACATTTGCAGTTATTTCTTCTCTTAAAGACAAAATCTGTCAATGTCAACCATAGATGGCTTTAACCAATTTTTTCCAGATAACTCAGAATAACTTTGCAAACTTTGCGATGTACGTAGCCACAACAACAAGGTCACAAAGTTTCCACGATGCACTGGGGGCTTTGACAAGCTCCTTTTTTGCAGGTTAATGCTTTCTTTTATCCATTACTGACGGACAGGATAAGGCAACACGCCGGCTACACTTTGTACAGTCAGAGAGAGACAGAAAATTTTATATTACATCATTACTTTAGAAAACAATCCAGCCTGAGCTTGAAGCCTTGCACAACAAAGTGACCCGGGTCAGGTTGCTGAACTCTAATTTATGCTTTCATTTCTTTGACATCAGGTGACATGTCTTTGCACTGTTACCCTTAAAATGTTAAACTACTTGTAGTGTTGACATTGGCTTCACAGTGACGGCTCAAATGCCCACACGGCTTAAAACTTAACTTTAAACTGCTGTCACAAATGACACCTCAACCCTTTTAAATGCTCACACTTCAACTGCTCTAAGTGCTTCAACTTTAACTCCTAAACAACATTTCACATGCAAACAACTAACATTTTAAAACATTTTAACCTGTTTGCACCTGCAGCTTTCACATTTTAATTTCTTTTAAGACAAACTGAATCTTTTTGTTTTTCTTTACGGTCCTCAGCTCGTCCGTTGATCATCTCTGTAACTACTTTCAAACATTTAAAAATATTGGCTTGATGTCGCTTTGTTTCCTCCCGAGGCCTCGGTCCGAGTCTCTCTGTTATTACTCTTGTTTATCAGTCCAGCTGCTCCCAGTCGCTCTTCGTCTCTCTCAAGGCCGATTTCTTTTTTCTCTCTCACTGTCTCTCTAATTGTGAGGGTCACTCCTGCTTCTCTGTTTAAGATTCGGCTGCTGTGTTTAGATGATTCTTCTTTTTAAGAATAAAACACTTTGGATTAAAGAACAGTTAAAGATCGGACTTTGGGGGTGTTTTGATAATAATAATTCAGAATATGATATTCTCTGTCTTTTCTTGTGGCTGTGCATCAGACAGTGTTTATACTGACGGCTCCTAATGTCTCAGATGTTATGAAATCCTGTCATTTAATGTTAGCTTCACTGACTTCATACATCATTTCTCTCTCCGTCTCCATCTGTCTCACTTGGCTCTCATTCTTCCACTCTTCATTTTAAACCCTCTCAGTCACATTAGGCTTTGGTATGAAGATTAAAAACTGTACAGAAACTACAGATTTTAACAGCCGTGTCTTTTGTGAAAACATGACACTCTTCCTCCTCTTCTTCTTTTTTCATCAGTCAGTGTGCTGTGCACTTCTGGGGATATTTTGGTCCCCGTATTTAGCTGCAGAATTAGTGCCTCTCGCTTTCACTCTGTACTTCGATACAGGCAGCTGCAGAGAGGACGAGAGGCTTCACCTGGTCAGACTTTGAGATAATGTTTTCTTCTGCCGTCTGCTTAGAAGTGGTAAATTTACAGCTCACAGCAACTTAATACGACACAGTCTGGCTTTTCTAGCGTCTGCAAAAAATGTTGCACATTTTCAATCCGTCGTTAGGTTGTTAACTATATTATGTAAATGTCGCTATCACCCCACCGAACCCCATTCAAACTCTCAAACTCTAAATGGAGATAAAGGAAGCGACAGGTGAATGCTCGTATTAAACAGCCAAATCTGATTCGACTGACATAATTCTGAGTTGGCCACAGCACTACTCTTGGTAGGGTTGGGCCGATGGCCAATGGGTGACAGTCACTGATCACTGAGCCCATCATTGCGGTTTAATGACTGTTAAATAAAGACAGATGACATGGAAGCTCCCTGATGGTGAAGCCAAAACATCTCAGTTGCCCCCTGGTGGCTGGCTGCAGTATAGGCCATAAACTCTGCCCCTATATGTCAGTGGACATTAGCCAAACTAAAAATTCGAAGTACATGTCAATTGAGTTTTTCCCAAATATGTTTTTCGTCATTTGAGGAAGTTCTTATCACGCTGATAAAGTGATGAAGACTCTAGCTTCAAATGGCATCCCTAACTCAAGATGGCAGCAGTCGTATCTGAGATATTTTGGCTTCATATTCGTACAGTGGGAGAAAGTGGGGACCTGACATCTTCATTTACATACCGTCTTTGGTCCACAAGAAACACCAGGGCCAGGTTTGCAGTGGTGCTAATAACATTCAAAAGTAATAATTCTGATTTATCAACCGTGCGCAGATTGAGTTTGCAAGTGCAACTGAAGGTGGACACCAGGGCAAGAAACATTTGGCACCTTTGAGCTGAAAATGATCATAACAGCTTCCTGCATCTGATGTACTGAAGGAAAAACGGGTTATTTAATGGTCAGTAATCGTGAATATCAAGCATACATACAGTACATATAGAAAATGAAAAAGAAAGTTTTGCAGTGCTTTTATAGGAGTAGCCCAAAAGACATCTCCCCATATATTGTCGTCCATCGTGATATTCAGTAGACTTCAGCCAACCCTACACTAATTATCTCCTTGCAGACTTTTACTGTGATATTTAATCAAATTCAGAATTTTATTGTGAAGTTCATGCAGGTAGATACAGTTATTTAACAGGAGCATACTGCTAAATGACAGTAATATGCAGGCACAACTACTGAGATCACAGTCTACAGCTGTCATTTCACAATAAGTTACAGATACAGTAATTTACTGTAAATGTACAGCCAAATATTTTACAGTGTCGCTCTTGGTTCGTGGGATGCTTAAAGCCTTATCTGAAGCTCCACCCTGAAGTTAAAGGACATTTCCAGTTCACAGCAGATACTGTAGGATGAAGCTGCACCACAGTGTCCACGCTGAGGGCAGCTGGCTCTGTGTTTGACCTTGTGTTTTTCACGTGACAATAAATCCCTGAGCTGTTTGTGTCAGAGCGCTGGTGAACTGCACACCTGGCATCATGACGATTACTGTACATACATCTGTAATTTAAATGAGGTGTTCTGGTTTTTACATTCAGAGATTCAGACAGAGGTTAGTTGCTTTTCTGCTGTTGTTCTGTTTCAGAGATTTCTTTCATGTTTAAAATATAAAATTCACCCATACAGTCTTTTCTAAATGACAGTATAATCACGGTGCATTTAATTTATTTTATCAATAGTCTTCAGGCCCGGTCGCATCTGCAAATAACACAGCAACATATCCTGATTCTAGATTCCGTTAACTCCAGTCAGTGGATTCGTTCTGTGTGGAGTTTGTATGTTCTGCCTGTGTCAACGTGGTTTTTCTGCGGCAGGTTAGGTTAAAAGTTGTCTCCAGATAGCCTGTAGGTGTGATTGTGACCGTGACCCTGAGTAGAATAAGCACTTACAGATAATAGATGGATGGATGGAATATCTGTTTGTACATTTTCTGTGTGTGTAATGTGGGAAGAGGCAACAACTGTACTTTGTTGTGTAACCTTGTATTGTATAATGACAATAAAGCTAAACCTGACCTTTCCAGGGAACAGAGAGTAGAAAATGGAGAAAGAAATCATAGCTTATTGGCTGCGTTGCACCATCAGCTTTTCTTTAACCTCCTCTGTCGGAGTAAAAACTGCTCCACAAAGAAGCAGCACGAGCCGATGGTGAAAATACTTCTTTTGAATAACGTGCAAACTTACTGTCAAGCTAGCGACAGAAGTTTCTACTGGCTAGTTATGCTCGCTAACTTAAAGAACTCCCTCCACCACAAAGGTTTCATCCACACTAATATGTTTTCATTTTGAAACATTTACACCTGACGCCCACATTACCCTGGCTTTTTTGAAAGCCTAAAATGGAGATGGTTGGGAGACAGTCACTGCCTCAAGTGAAGGAGTTCAAGTATCTCAGGGTCTTGTCCACAAGTGAGGATAGAGTGAAGCGTGAGATGTATCAGCAGTGTGGTGAGGTATTTGCAGTCTTACAGGTGCTGTGCCAGACCATCATGGTGAAGAGGGAGCTGAGCCGGAAGGAAAAGCTTTGGATTTACTGCTCCATCTACGTCCCAACCCTCACCTATGGTCATGAGCTCTGGGTAGTGACTGAAAGAATGAGATCGTAGATCCAAGTGGCTGAGACGTGTTTCCTCAATGGGGTGTCTGGGCTCAGCCTTAGAGATAGGGGGAGGAGTCAGACATCTGGAGGGAGCTCGGAGTAGAGCCGCTGCTCCTTCGCATTGAAAGGGGTCACTTGAGGTGGTTCAGACATCTGATCAGGATCCTCCTGGGCGTCTCCTGTTAGAGGTGTTCCAGGCGTGTCTCAGTGGTAGGAGGCCCCGGGGCAGACCCAGAACACCTCCAGGAGGAGCTGGATAAAGTTGCTGGGGAGAGGGACGTCTGGAATACTTTGCTCAGCCTGCTCCCCCTGTGACCCGGTCCCGGATAAGCGCATGAAAATGGATGGATAGATGAATGGTTGGATGGTTAAAACGAAAACTTTTGAAAATGCTGCTGACCCTGTTTTAGTTTGAAAACTGCAGGGTTATGTTTTTGTTTGGATGGGCAGAAACAATGGAACAGATCGGGCTCAATATACTTTCGTATAGCCGGTCTCGGTCAGTTAAAAATGCCTTGATTGCCCACGAAACTCATCTTTGAGATCGGATCCGGACAATCCGAGAGATCTCTGGTCTTACTTTTGCCCATTGCTTCCTCCGTAGTATTTTCTGTAGCCAAGCAACCAGCCGTAGAGCAGGTGAAATGGTGCTAAAAATGCTCACCGTTTTATGATGAAAATAATTAGTGTGGATGAAGTCTAAATAAAATGAGAAGAAAAAGCCAGAGAGAGTAAACGACACCACACAGAGAAAACAGAAGACTCTCAGAGATGCACATAAGAATTTTAAGTTACTTTCTGAGGCATGTTATTTGATTTCTCTTCAACAGTTGAACTGTATCTCTGTTCTGACCCTAATTCAGTGCAGGAAGAACACACACAGCTGACCTCCAATATCGAGCCACACACATATTCACAAGAATGCAAACAAAACACTTCAGAACTGAACAGAGCAGGTTCATACCACAGAGAGTTTAAAAGCTCGAGGGAATATTTGATCAGATCCTGTTTATTTACTTTTAAATGAAATGCGCTCACAGCTGCATGGAGCCGCAGTGTGACGATCCGAACTGTGGGAACCAACGTAAAAAATGACGTAAGAGCAGAACCAGCCGCCGAGCAGATGTGATGGAGTATCTTGATAGACTTTATCGCTGCAGAATCAAAGCACCAATTTTTTGTTGCACAAATTAGAGTTCAAGTGCACATGTTTGTTTGCGGAAATTGTCTCAGGCTCTCACACAGGAAATGGGTGTGACACTGGGTTGTAGAGCACACACACATTCTCACACACACACACACACACACACACACACACTTGTTTCCTCCTCTTCTCTCTCCGTGTTTGTTCAGGATAAAAAAAGCAGATTGAGACTATTACATTTTCATTATCCCCCCCTCGTGTCCTTCACCTGCGGTTGCCAGGCAGCGGCTGAAATCATACTGAAAATAGAAGCGTAATAACAACAGCCCAGCGACTGCTCTGACATGTCTCTGTGGGTACGTGGGTTTTTTGGGAGGTGGGGTGGGGGTGGTGGGGTTGCATAACTGCTGTCTCGGCCGCCGCTGGTTCTCATCTGACAGACCCGGCGTTCGGCTGTCTGCTGCGGAGCCTTCTGGAGACATTTCTGCCTGCTTTAGAAAGTGTCCTCCAGCACACACACACACACACACACACACACACACACACACACACACACACACACACACACACACACACACAATAACACACCATACGTGACCCACATGCACACACTTGTTCAAATGTATCCCCCTTGAGATGTACTATCTCCGCTTAATTGCCTTTATAGTCAATTATTCAGAATGAGCTTCCTCCTCCTCCTCCTCCTCCTCCTCCTCCTCCTCCTCCTCCTCCTCCTCCTCCTCCTCTTCTTCATTCTTCTGCTCCTGCTCTGAAAGATTCATCAAGCCATTTACTAAACATGTCCTTTTCAGAAGCATACAGGGCGGCCGTCCAACTGTCTCCTCTCCCCTCCTGCTCCTCATCTTTGTTTCCACGTCTCCTCCTCACAGCGAGAGGAGCAGGAATAGAGCACTCAGATGTCAGACTGCTATTATGTTTTCTTTCTACTTCTGGAAGTTGATTGGTTGTCTCTGTGTCTTTTGAGATACCTGCCTGACCTCCTCCTGCTCCTGCCTCTTTCTCCTCTTATTTTTATCTCACTTTTTCTCCCTTCGTTCATTTTTTTAAATTTATTTATTTTTATGCCTGCCTGCCAGCGATAGCTGTGGTTGGAGGTGTTATCCTTATGGCTTGTTCATCCATTGTTAACGCAATATCTCAACAACGCCATGAGGAAATTTATTTAAATTTGGCACAAACGTCCACTTGGACTCAAAGATAAAGTGATTTGGTGGTCAATAGTCAAGGTTACCATGATATTGTGTCTGTCTTATTGTCGTGAACACGATGCGTCTCATTCTTGTGAACGCCATATCTCAAGAACACCTTTCAGTAGTTTTCTCAAGTTTGGAACAAATGTCCACTTGGACTCAAGAATTGGCTGATTAGAATTTGGTGGTTGAAAGTCAAAGGTCAAGGTCACTGTGTCCTTACGAAACATGTTTTTGGTTCTAACTCAAGAATACACTGATTATGACAAGATTTCACTCAAATGTCTCTCATCCTTGTGAACGCGATATCTCAAAAAGGCCTTGAGTGAATTTCCTCAAAATTGGACTCATTGATAAACTGATTCGAATTTGGTAGTCAAAGGTCAAGGTCATTATGACCTCATGTACGTCTCATTCTTGTACAGCAATATCTCAAGAACACCTTGAGGGATTTTTTTCAAATTTGGCACAAATGTCCATTTAAACTGGATGAACTGATTAGAATTTGGTGAGCAAAGGTCAGCATCACTGTGACCTTGTTTGCATCTCATTCTTATGAGGGCCAAATCTCAATAAGGCCTTGAAGGACTTTCTTTAGATTTGGCACAAGCGTCCACTTGGATTCATCAATGAACTTATTTGGATTTTGGCAGTCAAAGGTCAGGGTTACTGTGACCTTGTGCACGTTTCATCTTGTAGATGTAATATGTGAATGTGAAGAAGGCCTTGAGGGAAAATTGGCAAATTTGGCACAAACGTCCACTTGAAGTCAGTGATAAACTGATCAGAATTTGGTGGTCAAAGGTAACGGTCACTGTGATCATGTGTCTGTCTCATTCTTGTGAACGTGAGAGAATTTCCCCAAATTTGGCACAGACGTCCACTTGGACTTATTTGGTCAGATGCTGAATTGGTGACACTGCTCTGTGCCCACCCATCTGTATAGATCATCTGTGCTGTTGGTGGGAGGATGTGTGTGAAGCAGACATGTTCTCACAGACATGTTTGACACATGGTTTGTGAAGTCATACGACCGCGGGCGGTAATTCTAGTTTCTTTTACTTGTGGAAGTTGATTGGATGTCTGTGTATTATTCTGACCTCCTCTTGCTCCTGCCTCTTTCTCTTCTTATTTTCCTCCCTCCATTCATTTATTTTTTCCCTATAAGGTTCGACTCAAGTTTCTGCACCAGTTTCCTCCACCAGCTGTCTTTTTATTTCTCCCCCTTTCTCCTTAGTTTCTCCTCATATCTCTCTGCTTTTCTTAATCTGTCACTTTGTCCTCTTTCTCCCCCTCCTCTTTTCTTTTCCCTTCTGTCGTCTCTCCCACTTTCTCCCCCTCCTCTTGAGCTCACTTCCAGCTTAATCTTTCCTCCCTCCTCTCCCCGACTGTGTGTGTGTGTGTGTGTGTGTGTGTGTTTGTGTTTATCTGTGCATGTGTGTGTAGATATCCGCCGAGTCAGAGGCCCACCAGAGAAGCCGGGGAGCTTTAAGCTGTTACATAACAAATGTCCTCTTGACTTGGAAGTGTGTCATTGCTTCGGATAAGGGCCCCTTTTGGCCACTGCCTAAAGACCCCCCCAGGCCTCCCTTGATAGCACTAATGCTCGGATGAAGGGATGGAGGAGGAGGGAAGGAGGGTGCGGATAAAGGGCAGAACAAAAGAGAGGAATGAGAGAGATGGAAAAGGGCAAAGACGAAGGACAGACAGGAAGAAGGAGAGGTGGTCAGCAGGGAGGAGCTGAAGTCAAAGTCAGACAGGAAGCAGAGGAGAGGAGGTGCAGCGTTTAGAGGGTCAGAGGGGACAATCAGGAGGAGTAAAGAGGGATGAGAGGAGAGAGATGGAGCGCAGGCAGACTGACAGAGAGAAGAGGGAGAGGTGGGACTGTGCTGTCTGTCTGGGTGGGTTTGGTTTGTCCTCTGGTGTCATGATAGTTTAATTTATGTGCAGTGTGTTGCAGGAGGCAGTGGGCATTATGGGCTGTTAGAGAGGAATGTGTCGGCGCAGGATAATGGATTGTCAATAGATAGGATAGCCCCTCTCAGTCATGCAGCTCTTTATGTAAATGTGATGGAGATTCAACATGTTGCGCTCATGCCTGAATAAGTGCCGAGTGCTTTAATATAAAAGTCATGAAGGCGGTCTGATGTTTCTGTGTCTCCTTCTGTCTGAATCAAAGACTGCAGAGATGCAAAATACAAAGATATAATGTGATGTAATAAATGCAACATTTGCCCCAGGCTGACTGCTGCCATCACAACAGAGGCCTGATCAAATTTAACACCTAAAAGTTTCTTTAAAAATCCAGTGTGCAGGATTGAGAGCGATATATTGGCAGAAATGGAATGTAATAAAATAAGATTGTTATCTTATTATAAGAATCGTTGTATTTTCGTTACCTTACAATCAGTGTTGGGCGGCGGCGTCACGTTACTAACTTAACTCTGCGTCTCAGTAGCGTGGTGGTGACATCACTACTTTCTGAGTCAAATAGCTCTTCAGTAGTGAAGCTGATTAACTGACCGAGTAGAGTCCACAAAAGTTAGCAGCTCTTTTTCCGAGGAAAAGCTCTGACGTGCGGCCAACTGATTTTCTGAGGAGGATAAAAGTCAGGATAATGAAACTGAGGATAAGTCACGTGACTGACACCAGCGGCACACTGAGGCAAGTAGACGAGGGAAGCACTTCCTGTATGACATCACATACTTTGATTCGTTTATTGTGCTCGCTGCTTTGCTATTGGCTTTTCTTGGCAAGACCCACCCTACTCTGCTTCTGATTGGCTACACTGCACTTCTTGCTGTGTCTCTCACGTGTCTCGTCCATAGACTGTATATATTTAGTGGATTTGCAGTGGACACCAGAGAAATAGACACTAGAAGGGCTGACAGACGAGCTGAGAGACAGAGGACAGAGAGCGACGTACTGATGTCACTAATGTCCCCAAAAAGAAGAAAGTTTTAATTTAAGTCTATTGTTTGATAATTAACAGTTCAACTGAAGATTTTTTTGTTGGCTCACAGTTTTTTTTGATTGCTGAGAAAATGCTGATTTGACATTAAATCAAAAAATAAAAGTAACTTTGCAAGTAGTGAGTCACTTTTGCCATTTTCTCCTAGCTGAGCTTGTTAGATTTCTCCAGGGATAGCTTCAATGTAGTGAAACTTTTAGTTTAGCTCACTACATTTTCCAAGTAGCGCCCAACACTGCTCAGAATGAGCCATTTATATCGACATAGGGAGCAAGTCATGGTCCAAGAAGATTGCCATGTTGCATTGCCATGTTTCGACAGTAGCCCAGAACAAACAAGCCAAACACTGGCTCTGGAGAAGTTTCAGCTGGTTGCAATCTGCAGTCCTCACCTCTAGCTGGCACTAAATCCCCCTAAATCTGACACACTGGACCTTTAAAGTTTCTATAAAGATAAACTAGGCAGGATTTTCCTGAAGCCTCCACAAAGTGTGGCTGAAATCCATCAGAGATTCTCTTTATCATGTGAAGGCAGAAAGGCAGAGAGCCGGGGAGTAGCCACAGCCTGTTGATGCTGGCAGAGGCCTTTGATTAAATGTCCTGATCAACTCTGCTGTCCTTCACCATCATCCTCACAGCAGGAGGCCAAAGATTCACTGACACACAAGTCACTCAAGAATCCAGGTTGCTGAGAAGAGATCAGAGAACATGTGAACATGAAACACCACCGTTAGTTTAATAACGAGGTCCACTGTGTGAAATATATAAGTGACCCAACAACTGATTTCGTCTGAGTTCATATCCATAATAACTGAATTTGACTGGATAATTTCATGACAGCGTCGTCGTCACTGCTTGCTCTAATATCTGTTCATTACAACTTGGATCTTGAGATTGGAAGTTTATTCTTCAGCGTTGTTAACATTCACTCAAAGTCTACTTATTCGATCTTGTGGAGCTTTGAGCTGTGAGTGTGTCCACATTAAGCATTTGTTTTTCTCTGTGTTTCAGCCCTCTGTTCAGACTTAAACTGCATTTTTCTCTCCCTAAAATGGCACTTTCCCAAAACAGCCTTGAGAGTGGATGAACTTTAAAAGGCTGGCTTGTTGTTTCAGTGTGTGTGTGGGGGGTAAGCGGAGCTTTTAAAAAATGATGACGTGAGCAGTTTAATGAGGGTCAGGGGTTGTATGTGAGTAAAGTCAAGAATACAGTTCTACTCTTCTTCTACACAAATAAGCACGTTTGAAATAGGCAGCAGGCAAGAAGACTGGAGCTTCGTACTCAGCTCTGCAGCAGACTAAGATGTCTTTCTATTTTTCTTTTCAATGTAGTGTCATGCTGATGTCATGGAGGCCAGTGAAGATGTTACCGTGGTTACTTCTTTTTAATATCACTTTTTTAGTCTCTCTCTCAAACTCCTTGTCAGCTTAACTTAGGCCGAAAAACGAGCACTGCTTGGACCGGGATGAACAAGTTTTGTTACATCCTGTCATTGTGTTGGTTTTGTGACTACTGCAGAATTCTGGTTTTAACCTTTCACATTAAATACAAAAGCCAGATGTCAGCAGGTGTTAACTGTCTCTCACGGTTTGTAAGGTTGTTTCTTTTAAATGCCAATATAGCTGAAAATCAGACCTGGAGTCTCATTTATTAATCAGTGTGTAGGATCCATACTAAAAACGTACGTACGGACAAAAGCCAAAAATGGCGTGCACTATAAAATATTCAACAATTTTTATAATCAGGCTTCCACCTCACCATCTGTATCGCTAATTTCCCTTCTCCAAAATGTTCATAAGCATGGGTCAAAGTTTCTCCTATCAACGGTAAGAGATTTTCACAGTACAATAACTGTTTTCGAATAATCACGGTTTTATGGTATCACAGAATTGAATGGGCTTCAAAGGAATAAAACAGAAGGGTTATTTTTGTTTGAGCAAATGTGTTATATCTATAATTTGAACTTGAAACAATTTTGTTAATGGAAGTTTGTGTAAAAAGTCTCCTCTTAGAAAATAACAAAAATAAAACGGACATTTGACGTCCAGCTGTATTTTTATTCAATATCTTAGGTGTGATAACACTCAACTTTGATAACACAGTTCACCTTGAAGCTGTTATATTGCTTCAACCATGTTGACTTGGGCAGACAAAATGGGAATGTTCACTGTTATCATGAAGTCATTATGGACCACGATTAAATCCCCCTTTTTTTTTTTGGCATCTATGCCTTTTAATAGACAGTAAAGATGTAGACAGGAAACAGGAGGAAGAGAGGGAGATTTTGTGTGCAACAAAGGTCCGTGACTAGAATCAAATTGGCGACGTTGCGATTATGTGGCGTGCACTGGAATCACTCAGCTACCAAGGTGTTCAATTAAATCAGTATTTCAAACCCGTTCAGTTGTCTGAAACAGAAACCTAAAAATATGTAATTGACAACAACTATATTATGAATTTAGCTGCATTAAAAAATAAGCATGGGTGACTGCAGGGAGCAGGAGGAGAGCAGGCTGTCGCTCTGCAGAGTAACAGTGTCATTTTAAACATTGATCATACAGCTCGACGTCACGGCCATAAAACAATGATGCTGTGTCACTTCTTACCAGATGTTATGCAGTTTGTTGTTGCGAGCTGAAAAGAGGGCGAAGAGGAAATGTTGCATGTCATTTTCATGCTGCTCAGGTGTTTGACTGTGGACACAGATCTCCATGAAACTGATCCGAGAATGCAGTTTGCAAACTAAAAACAGAAAGGTTAAATGTTTGGGTTTATTGGACTTGTGATTATAACTTGTCTGAGATCATTAAAGTGCGTTTGTATTGATTTAAATAGAGACGACTGTGTCGGTGCAGAATCCATACTGTGCAGGAAGTGACAAAGAAACACCACCCAGAGGTACTGCAGGAATTGGAGTTATAACACCTTTTATTGGATGACTCAATCAAATACAATCAGTGGGCATACACTGCACACACACACACACACACACACACACACACACACACTTCCACCCACACTGACTCGTACGCACATGACACTTCCAGTCACGGATATCAATTAATCATTCTGGTTTCTCACGACTCCCTCAAAGTGTTTGTCAGATTTTTTTATCCTCTGACACCTTGCTCTCCTTCACACTGACTCTCAGCACACTCTGTCCGTCTCATCTCTCAATGGGCTTCATCAGCGCTCAGTGTGTGTGTGCAGTTTAGCACAAGGGAAGGTAAATCAGGCTGAAGCACACACACTCACACACACACAAGGACTCAGGGCAAAAGGGCAGCAGCATCTTCACACTGCTGTGACGAGCTGCTTTCATCTTTTGGGGGTTTTGCGGCTCCTCTGTGACGCTGGAGTCGCTTTTGTTGGGTGTCGTGATTTCTCTCAAGGCGTGAACACAGTTAATTCAGACCCATGACCACGCGTGATTTATTAAAGTCATTAACACAGAGGGCTGGAAGCAAAATTTTGGTCACGTCATGATTTGAAATTATACAAAAACCACTGAGTTTTTAGATTCATGCATTCTGGAGAGTCTCTTTGAAAACACTGCTTTCGAAGCGCTGAGGGAGAGAAATGGTTCAGTGTGAATAAAAGGCCAAAATCAAAAGAAAATAAATGTGTTTTTTAAGAGTCTTTTCTCCAGTTTGATGACTCAACGCCTCATACAGTAACTGATGTTTAAGCAGCAACTGATGCTTGAGGTGGTTTGATATACTCGAGCCTTTACCCTCACTCCTCCTCCGCAGTGATTCACCACTATAAGGTCCAGTCACCCAGAAAATCTGCACAGATCTTTTATTGAGTTCAGTGTCGGTGAACTTTGGCATTTAAATTTGCACCATCACTTTCCGGTGCCATAACAAATGGCAGATGTCGTACAGCACGGGACAGACAGGCAGACACAGCCAGAATAAGCTTCACCTCCATTTTCTTGGTTGCAACGGTGACGAGTCCCGCCCCATCTATTCTATGATTGGTGGTCTGAAAAGACGCGAAAGTGACGACACCTGTCTTCAAATAAACTTACTTGTGCTGATTAAAAGTGAAACTGACAATTAAAATAATACAAATAATATTACCATTTACTACCTGTTGCTCTGTAGTGTCTCCAGACTTAAATCCCAAACTGTCTGTACGTGTGATCATTCTCACAGTCGGCATTTTGACTCATAACTAAAGACATTAAGCTGGTGTTGTACCTGTTGGATCAGTGTCATGACTTCCTGGAACACTTAAATGGAATGGAGCCATTGTTAATGATGTTAGTTCCACCTGAGCTGTGACAAAAGTCAAAATGTCTCATGTGAAACAGGTCTTCTCCACTTCAGCCCCGAGCCCCCAAAAAAGTAGGGAATGGTTATCCGACAGGTGTGAATGTAACTTCACACAGTAATAATGAAAATACGTAGCTAAAATGAATTAGTTGATATTAAAATGGAGTGTAAATGGGTTATGTGCCGAGCTCTGAAAGCCTGTGTGTGTGTGTGTGTGTGTGTGTGTGTGTGTGTGTGTGTGTGTGTGTGTGTGTGTGTGTGTGCGTGTGTTTGTGTGTGTGTGTTGTGCACAGTTCTGGGCCGTTGTGCTGACGGCGATACACAGCGGCCCGTCCTTTGCTGCGGATTAGTGGCTGTAAGACTGTGGATGCAGGCGGCAGCGCAGTAATCTATTGTGGTAATCTTCTGCCAATGTGCTGAGAGATTATTAGCCAGATCATGGGATCAGATTGGGACTGGATTTATGCAACTGCCAGGTGTTGGTCTGGTGTGTTCAGCAGTCTGTGTGAGCGTGTGTGTGTGTGGGAGTGTGTGTGTGAGTGCTATGCACAAGGTTAACAAGTTGTATAAACAAGTTTGTCAATGGATGGAAACACAGAGGCTGGTGCAGGGTTGATGAATGATCGGGTGTGTACAGGAGTGTGAGTTTTGTCACTGTTGCACATTGATTTGTACATGTATGTTCCATCGGCTCTGCCACTTCATTGAAGCTTATTCAGTGTGTGTGTTCCAGCTGTTGAAGGTCAGTGTGCAGGACTGGGAGCAGAGTAAAGGCTCCTGTCTGCATGTCTGTTGATCTGCATGAATGCATGTAAGGATTTTCCCCCCGTCTTTATTACAAAACCCTGCAGGAGTAATGTCTGGTCCTAGTTATAAATGATTGTCTTTGAGGCTGTTTGTATTTATGTATCTAAAAATTCTATAACAAACAAACAAATTAAAAGCCGCTAATATTTTCACTTGAGAGAATCCCTTCATTATCTAAAAAAAAAAGGCTTTTATTGTGAAACATTTGCAGGAACTTGTTGTGGAGGATTCAGTGACTTGTATAGTTTGCGTGCAGTACTTCAAATGAAGCTCCGCCCATCTGGTGACATTTTTTACGTTACCACAGTAACATTTCAGCTCGGACATGAACAGACACAGTGACTGAAACAATACTAATATAATTAAAATGGACAAGAATAATCTGATGACATCATGCATGTCATGTAAGATAACCGGGGATGATTGGTCGTGGACCAAAGTGTGGTCTTTCATGTCTGTCGGCAAAGTCACGGCATGATTTTATGCCCCACAATCACCTGATCTGACATAGTGACTGTCAGAACGGACAAAAATGTTGTGGAGTCTGAACTTGGCGTTAGTGTAAATGTCCACAAACTCCAAAAAAAGTTTGTGGGTTATGACATGTTTATTATATATTATTTCTACGACAACTCCGCTGCACACAAATCCTGTTCTATAAAGAAATAGTTCCCAGAGTTTGTTGTAGTTGATCTGGTCTGCACAGAGCCTTGACTTTAACCTCATCCAACACATCTGACATTTGACTGTGAGCCAGATCTTATCACCCTGCAACTAATGTGTCTGAATAGGATCAAACTCCTGCAGTCATCGTCCCAAATCTTGTGGAAAACCTTCCCAGAGAAATGGACACTGACAGTCGCAGGTTGCTGCTCACGGTTTTGGAATAAGATGTTTAACAATCACATGTGGGTGCCCACTTGCTTCAGACATCTTTAAGGCGGGCGTGGCAGTAAAACATCGTCGCCAGACTAAAATTTGACAGATGATGATGTAAATGAATAATGCATGAATGCAAATTTTTGAGCCACTTTCTTATCAAGCCTGAAATGCTCAATCAAGCTTTAATCAACGCTCTTCAGTTCATCCTTGAGCGCACGGCCACCAAGAAATGTCTTGTACGATAACGTCGCCATTCATCAGCGTTTAGATTTTGCCGGTTACCAAAAAACAGTCTGGACAATTTTGTTCTTCGTAGTCTGTGTAGCACTTATCAGTTCAGTTTTCAATATACAAGTATGAAGAATAGAAAAAAGCAGGATCCAGGAAGTCTCGCTGCAGACAACCATGGGAAAAAAACAAGCAGTTATTCTTATTCGTCCAGCATACAGCCAGTCTGTGACATCAGCATGTGCTGTGGTCTTTATTCAGTTGTCGACACACATCAGTTGGAAATCATGCAGCTGCAGTACGTTAGCATGCCCATCTACAGGGTCATAATGTCTGTGGGGTGGGTCAGGTGTCCTCTGATGACAATATAATGTGCTGACAGAGCTTCAACAGGAGGGGAGAAGTTCCAGAGCTACTCTGGACACTCTGGACCTCATTTCCCCACATTATTGTGTTTAGGTTATGAATGGAGACAACAAGTTTTAGAATTAATTCAATATTGAGAGAGACAGTGGAGAAACAGACTGCAGTGTAACCACTCGGGGTACTTGTGCAATGTCAACTTACGTCCACGAAAAGTGTTTGTTTTTGCCACTGACAGGCTCACATTGTTGTTATAGGTGTCCCTCAGGGACGTTGAGTTGGCAGCAGTTGCCAGTGTCTCATCTCTGTCCAGTTGTCCTCTGTTATTTGCATGTCCAATTCTTTCTCTGATTTTTGATATAATTTGTAAAATGATTCTTCAAGATTTGAATATTTCCAAAAGCCACTTTTTATTTTCTCCTGTTATACATGCATTTGAAAATATAGTAAGAAGGTTGTGTTCATTTGTCCCTAAGTTGCAGATATCTGTAGAAATCCTGCTTTTCTAGTCCAGATGTCTTTGATATATCCTGATAGCTCTGTAGTTTTCCGTTGGAAGCAACAGAAAGTTTGATGATCTGGTTGGGAGTTGATGTGTTCCAGGGTCAGACACCTGGCGTAAAAAGGATTGAATGCAGGTATTATTTGACTGGAGACATTTCCATAGTACTTTTTGATTGATACCTTTAAGGTACTGAGTACCTATACCCGGCCCTATAGGCGAGACGAGTGGCCCCAGCCAGCCAGTCAGACGTAAGCTGAGTCATGCACTTGCACGACACAAATGGAAATAAAACCTCTCGGCTTATCTAATTTCAATTCTTCATTTTTCTATCCAACATTCCACAAATGAAAAATAGAAAAACGACTCCAAAATCTTTATTATATATTGATCTGATGAACACAAAAAACGTTCCAATTTTGTATTCAATGGAAAATTGAACTGATAAGCGTTATACAGAGCCGTCTCTCCTCAGCTGCTGATTTGTTTTCTCTTAAAGTAGACCTCTATAGTCTTCAAAGCCTCCCACGTCTTTGCTTTTGCCTTTTCAAACAGCTGCAGTCTGTTGAGTCTGATGATCAGAGTCTGGAGTTGTGTTGTGCCAACTCCACTCCACCACCACCTCTTCTTTTGCAGTCTCAGAGCCCCTGTTGCGGCTCTCGTTTCACTGTAATGACGACCAAAACCAACGACGTCTGGCCCTAAAACAGGGTCTGCTCTTTGTTTTGTGTTTCCTTGGCAGAAGACACGATGCCACACATATATATATATATATGTATATATATATATATATATATATATGTATAATAGTCTCTTCTTTATTCATACACGTGACAAATTTATTCTGTCGTGCTGAGTACAGAGTGAAGAGTGAGCTTCTGTAAACACTTCACCTGCTTTCCTGCCTGTTTAATACAAAGACTATTGTTCTGTATCTGTTTATTCTGCTGTTGCTCTCTGTGTGTCCCCACTTGTTGCATCTCCATCGTCTTTTCATCTCGTGTCTCGTGTCTTTTTATATTTCCCTGTGCCAATTTTCAAACTGTTTGTTCTGCTTTTTACTTAAAAACATCCTTTTGTTTGTTTCACTCTGACCTTTCTTGCATCTTCTCTCTTTTTCCCTCCAGCTTTTGCTCCCATTTCTCTTCAGCATCTCTCCATCTGTGCTGAGATTTTTCCCTGGCAGCAGCTCAGTGATGGAGAGAATGATCACATCTGAGCTAAAGAGAGCGTAGAAGTAAAACCAGAGAGGGAGAGAGGAGGGAGATGGAGCTTAAAGCAGGCTGTGGATTATAACTGATAGATGCCCTTTTAGGCCAAACAGAGCGCTGCATTAAAGGCTTTAGGAGGACGTGGCCATAGTTTCCTGGATGGCATCGTGTGTCATGCACCGACATGTCAAAGTGACAGTGGAAACATGCACAACACGCACGCATGCACACACTGGATTAGTTACGACAGCCACGGCAAACGTCACTGTTCCCAAATGTCCACGCCACCCCAAAGCATCACTCACACGTCCAGAGAGACAGACACACGGCCGCCCCCACCCGGCTCTGTCCACCTAAATACCCGCTGACCTGCTTTCTCTAAGCTCGTCTGTCCAGCCTCCTCGCTGACCAACTTAATAAAAAAGACATTTTGTGGGACAGTTATGTGAACAAAGACAAATAAGCAAACAGCCTTTATTGGAAACTGTGACCTCGCTGCCTCTCTGTGTCTGTCCGTGTGCTGGGAGTTGTGGGAATATTGGAATTTGAAATCAATATGTGTTTGTGTAGTGAATGGGACGAGGCAACGATTTCCAGCTCTTTCTTTGACTCTGCCTCCCTCCCTCTGTCCCTCTCTCTGAGGTAATCACTCTGTGTTGTGTACTGGGCTTTTTTTGGCCCCAAAAATACACTGAGCATTTTAAAACAGAAAATCTGGATTTGAACTCACCTGTTTGTGTAAAATAATCAACATAAGGTCCAACTTACCTGCAGCTTTGCAAAATTTTTGAGCATGGACTTGTCAGTAATACCTGATCCAGCATTTTAGGCATTATTGGATGCATTTCCAAAACTGTTATCGGCACGGGAACAACTCTTGTGGTATGGGTTTTAAGATATGTCTTTAGGATTTGCTGGGATACATCATCAGTGATGTTCCTGGGGTCATAGGGGGTTTCGAGTCTTTCAACATCAGACCCCCTCACCCTGGTGACCCATCCGGGGTTGATCAAATGCTGGAATGCATCCCAGCAGCAACCAGATCTCAGCTGCCAGTCTGGGGCTGTGGACAGTCAGCATGGTCTGCGGTCTCTTCAGCCTCGAGGAAAGATTTGTTATTATATGGGCCTTTAGAAATCAACTATTGTTTGACCTCTAGTGGCCAACGCTAACGCCGCCCCCCCCTTTACCTAAGGACCAAAGATTTATGATGAGACAAAACCATTTGAGAACGTTGCAGAGAAAAGTAGCAGCAGTGTGTCCTGGCCGGTCTGAACTCGACTCAAGGGGGCTGATGGTGTCACCTGCAGCTCAGCTGGTCTTAGAACGTTAAGCACGTGATGTAGCATGTAATGAAAAAGACTAAGTCATTTACCTCGATGAATCTCTTTCTTCAAATTGAGGATATTGTTTGAGGACTTTTTTTAGGGTGATGACGTCATAAAATATTACCAAAGACATTGAATCGAAAACAAACTCGAAAGAAGTCTTGAATGTGGAAAACAATGACATTCAGTACAGCATGTAGACTGTTTGTCTTTTAACCCAAACCTTCCAACTTTACTTCCCACAAAGACAAGTAAATTCTCTCCTGAGACCTACCAGAGTCTCAGTGGTTTTCCGTAAAGTCTCGCCTTCATCCAGACCGCTCTGATCCGTCAAAGTCTCAGGAAGCAGAGCCGAGGCCTGCGAGGGCTCAAACCCACCCGGCATGTTTACAGGACTTTGTGACAACATTTAAAGCCTGAAATTTAGTTCCCTCATGATCAGTTAATCATTGGACCTTATGTCACCGCTGTGTGTGAAATACTGAAGTGCGCTTTGGTTCCTGGGGAGTTTTGAAAGAGGGCTTTAATAGTCTGGTAATAAAGTCACAGTTTGGATGTTGTTTTGTGATTTAATTATGTTTCTGTCAGTCACTGAGCAGAGTGTGTGTGTGTGTGTGTGTGTGTGTGTGTTGTCAGTGTGTCAGCTTTAAGCGCAGCACAGAGTGGACCTTGTTTATTCATGTTCTGTGGACAATAGATCAGCTGTGAGCGACAGGAGGTTTTCACATAGATCTCCATGGAGCCAGAGCAGCTTGTTAAACTGAATCACACACAAATGATATCAGCAATTGATTACATGTGCGGTATAGCAGCGCAGGTTGTTGGTGGTGAAGCCGAGTGAGGAGTCTGTAAACCTGGTTTTTCAGCCCAAGCTCAGGTTGCCCTCGATGCCTTCATGTACATTATTGATGATGTCAGGTTACTGCTATATGTCTGCCTGTCACACAGCTCTTCACACACTCAACAGATCCAATCACACAAACACAGACACACAATATTCGGTTTCACACAAACACCGGGGCGAAGTGCTATTTGTTTAAGTACTTTCGAAGCTGTGGAAGGACGCACTGGAATCATGCATTCTGAGGTAAAGTTGCAGAGCAGGCAGAGTTCAGACTCATCCAGTAGGTTAGACTATAGCTCCTTTTACGCAGAGATCACGCGATAGGGCCGATATAAAGTCCCGTCATTACACTGTCGTTGCCTTTTTGCCAACATTGTCACAATGCCGCCCCAGTGTTGGATTTTAGAAAACATTCCTGTGTTCCAGACGCAAAAAGGGGCATGATGCATCTTGTGAGACATACAAGCGTAGGGCAGTGCTCTCTAAATGATTTCAATGACATAACATGGCAATAATAATCATTTACCATCCCTGTGGCTTTTCTCTTCCTCTGCTCGTAGGGTGAGGAGCTCCTGAACCTCATTGTTTTCCCAGTTTTTAAACGTTCACGGCCACTGTTCTTCTTCTTTGAGTTAGCTGCTAACTGCTACTGCTGCTTTTTAAATCTCCCAGTGGTGGGACGCACAAGATTTTGTCCCATCCTGCTACCTCATAGATTAAGTGCTGTTACTACCTCCTCTGCTGGTTTATGCCGCGTTCACACTACACAATATCAGCCTGATTAAAGCCCGACACGGCATCACACGGTGTGGGCTCGGATCGTGAACGACAATGAGTGTCGTATGCGATAATCTATGGTTTTATCTTGTGTAGTGTGTCATAGTAAATGACAACTGGTGCCACATCTGGGACGCCTCATGACATCCTGACATGTAGTCAAGCAAGCTTTCATTTCAGCAGTCCAGCGCAGGCATTGTGGACGCAAGCTGGCCAAGTTTTAAAGGCTGGTTTTGTAGCCTAATGTTTCTTTGCAAATGCATCACAAATAAAGAAGCCGTCAGAAGAGAGACACATATTTTATATACAGCTAGGAGCTATAGACAAAAATGTTGAATTCAATGTGCTGCTCAAAGGCTACCGGCAACTTTTAAGTAACTTGTCATGTATGTTAATCAGTGCACGAGTTGACGCTGTAAATCTTTCAACACACCTCAAGTGCCCGTATGACAACTTTGTTTTTATTGTCTCTCTTGCATGACATACGTGATGATTGGATCTTTGAGCCCTTAAAAAAGTTTATGAATTTCAACCAAGTTAAGCGAAATATGAATATTCTATTTTCTCACATAGAGAAAAAAGTGGCAGAGCGTCATTCCTGTCGCTCTGGCAGCTCAGACATTGAAAAACTGCAGTTTTAGTTTTCTAGTTGGAGCTTTTTGACCTACGTTGTAGCCGACAGACTGTGTTTTCACAAAGCATACACTTAACTGTGACTGACAGTTCAGTTTGCATACATGTGTACAACATGAGATTAAAACTGGCAGCGTAATGGGAGGAAAAGTGTTTTTCCTTCATTCATTCATGGCGACATGTTTTTACTATCCTGCACAGTGAAGTGTTCTCAGTATTAGGACGCAGAGCTAAAAAAAAAAACACAGATGTTCAAAAATCTGGACACATTTTCATCACATATCAGCTCAATCTGTCCGTCTGTCTGTGATCAGCCGTGGAGATTTAGTACGAGCAGATCCTCTTTGTACTTCAGAGGCTGTGGATGGTTCTCATACCTGTTACTGCTGCAGGGTGGAGGAGTGAGCTAGGAGCAGAATGCGAAGTGTGCAAGAAGTACATTTACTTAAATACTGTACTACAAATACAAATTTAATGCACATCTGTAGGACCCCAAACAATTAAATGAAGCCAAAGTCAACGAGACACAGCGACTAAATCTGCAAATGAGGATGAGCAGACGATGAAAGACATAAAGAGGTGTGAGTGGATTCCTGTGGTTGTCTGGTCGGTTGGAATGCTGAGGTATGTAGGTGTTTTTATCACCTGCACTTAATCTTCAGTGTTTTTTCTTCCACGTTCAAGGCCATTTAACTCTGAAACCATTTCACATAGAAAGAAAGCAGCCTCATCAGCGCAGTATATCTGTACTAACCAAGCACTGCTGGCTGACGGAGGTAACAGGAGAAAGGACTGCACACAGGAGACGCGGCCGACTCTCTGCACTCAACGCCACATGTAATTACTGCTGTCATTTCAGCCAAGACCATCGCAGCTCATTACTAATCAGTGAACAGCTATTATGTGGGCCTTTAGTAAAAATCCCAGGCTGGAGCGCTAATGAAAGTTAGCTTAACACTGACATTTGCTCACCAAGCAGAGATGAAGCTGCCAATCAATCTGTCACGAGCTGCAGACAGCCAGAGGCGTGAGGTCTGAGCAGGGTTACAAAACAGGTGTGTGTGAGTGTGTGTTCAGACCCACTAGAGAAACATAATCTGCCTTTTGTTGCACAGCAGGCACACTAAAGAAAGAGCTAGAAATTCCAAGTAGGGCAGAAAGAAAACACAGGACTTTCATCCGGGAGACTGCTGTTCATGTCCCATGTGAAACATTGAGTTTCTTTTAACTATGTTACACATTTGACGTCACATGACAACACTTAAGTTAAGTTACATAACATACGTGCCTATTTAAATCTAAACCATGATCTTTTTTTGTTGCCTAAACAAGTTGAGGTGATGAAACCTGTGTTTTCTTTGAGCACAGAACTTTATTTCAAAAATACACAATGCACATAACAAGCGGTTGTGGCACGCCGTCCCTGAGCGTCCAAAACTGACATTAGAGGGATACCTAGAGTGTCATAGTTTGAAGCGACTGTCCGAGCTGCTGTATTTGACGAGTTAAGAGTAAAGACGTGTTGTAAATATCTCCAGATATTAATTATTGTGTCAGCATGGGAGGAAGCTGACACAGGGTTTCTCCGGCTTCCTCCCACAGTCCAAAGACACGCAGGTTAAGTGGTGACTTTAAATTGCCTGTAGGCGTAAATTGTTATCTGTCTCTGTCCGTCAGCTCTGTGCTAATCAGGTGACCTGTCCAGGCTGTACCCCACCGTCCACCTATTGTCATTGTCAGCTGGGATACAATGAATAAGATAAGCAGTCACAGATATTGGACGGAAGGAAAAAGACGAAACCGGCTGCAAACAATTATTTTTGTTAGAGAGGAGGATTATGTATTGTGGCGGATTAACTGAGGTCACCACAGTTTTCTGCCTCTGAAAAGGAGATGTAGACACAGTACGGTTGGGATTTACAGGAGCTACAAGAAAGATTGTAGAAGGAAAAGATACATGCATTAAATGTTGTCTTTTATGCAGTATAACTAAAACCTGATATTAGAAGCAGAAAATGAAGCAGTGAAGCTGTTAATGGACAAAATATCTCATTACTGTAACTTGAATGTTAGTGGACAAATGTTTGTTTTCTTGAATTTAAACTTGACCATCAATGAACTTTAAAATCACTGCAGGCTTCACCTAAACTTTCCTTTCTTTGCGTTCACCTCAGTATTAACATCCATAGGAACAGTGTCTCCACCTCCACCTGCTCCATCTGTCCCTGTGTGTGTCTTGTGTATATTTAATGTGGCTTTGATTTGTTTCATACTTAATCTCCGAAACTTTATTTACCACAATGACTTCATCCCAGAGATTGTGGCTGTAAAACTGCAGCACCATTTTCTTAGTAAATCTGGTCCTGAGTATATTGAAGACAAGCAAGAAAACAACACATATTTATATCTTAGAAGCTGGACCTGATACATTTTTTGTAATTTTTGACTAGAAAATTACTTGAATGATTATCAAAATTGTTGCAGCACAATTTTCTAATAATTTAAGCTCCAACGATTTCTTTTTTCAAGGATCTAGAACCAGAGGAACCAAAATCATTTGTATTTCATCCAGGCAGACTGAGAGCAGTTTCTTTCTCAATGTGTGAAACCATTTTCCTCCTCTGATTTACATTTGAAACACTTTTTCAAATGCTGAATTTGAGTGTTTTGTAGTTTCACATAATACATTTTCGGGGAAATAGATACTCTTAAAGTATACAGGAAAAGTTCCCCATCTCCTCTCACACCTCTGCATGCACGGAGCGTCCATCCTGCTTATGAAAACCTTTCCTACTCACCAGCTCACCAGGCTAAATAAGGCTGGGATGATCAGGAAGACTTTGAGAAAATAAAAGCTATTCTGTCCAAATTTAGAGAGGGAGATTAGAGAGTGGACTGACTCCTCTGTGCCAAGAAAGTGAAAGAAGAGGCTGTAAAGCACACTTACAGTACAAGCCCCAAAATATCCAAATCCAAGACCTTCAAACATTTACACAGCTTCCAGAGAAGTCCTTCTGTTGCACATTAAGAGAACGACCTTGTGAGAAATTCAAGTGTGAAACTGTAGAAACTGCCAACAATGTCAAGTGTTCCATCACATTTTTCTATTGAACACAAAAAAATAATATTTGTGTGATACAGTGTCTCTGTGGTGAAATATGAAGTGGTGAATCACACACCGAAGGAGCTCTTATGTATATGTATTGATAACGTTCATTTCTTTAGCCTCAAAACTCTATTTAGATTCTCTGTGGTCAAGGACGTCTTAAATGATTTGTTTTTACAGAGTTTTACAGTTTTTTTTTCTAATACATTCATATTTATTTCTCTGTGCCAGCAGCAGCCGTGGCTTGAGGCATTATGTTTTCAGGTTGTCTGTCTGTCCCATTCTTGTGAAGAGCATTTCTTTGAATGTGGCACAAACATCCACTTGGACTCAAGAATGTAGTGATTAGATTTTAGTTGTCAAAGGTCACTGGGACCTTGCCTTTGTCTTATTCTCGTGAACGCGACATCTTAAGCCCAGTTCAGACCAAAACGAGATGAATTGAAACAAACAGCTAATGTCGACGATCTGCTCTGGATGTAAACTTCCACTTGACTACCTCATGGAGGGATACAACTATGAGGCAGTAATTCTAGTTAATGAATTCTTTTATTCTGAGTTGATTGTTTTTGGGCTATTTTGTTTGGTTTTTTTTGTTCCATACTTTACAGGCATCACAGAAAAAACAACCTCCCACCACACAGTGGACTCTCCAGTCCCTCTCTCTGTTGAATGGGCTCCTAATTTAGTGCCGCCTACGTCCAATCCATTTATCAGTCTAAAAAAACAACATGACCAAAGTCATTTAGCACCACATGATTTCTGTGTGAACACACTGCTGGCTGATCTGTTAACTGTACTCTACAGGAGACTGATGTTTTTTAGATTTTTCCTTAATAAATGTTGTGTGATGACAGTATATTTATTCTCAAAACTACAAATCAGTTCAAGCTATACCAGTATTTTGCTGCAGAAACATGAAGATATTTACCCTACAATTATGATCACAGAACTAGAGAATATTATCTTTTAACTACACGACCTTTTTGACCTCTTGGCCATCTGTCTTTGTCTTTTCCCAGGATCCCACGGTGCAGAAGGTGGGCGGAGGCAGAAAGAAGACTGTGTCCTTCAGCAGCATGCCCTCTGAGAAGAAGGTAGACTATAATCATAGAATTACATGAAAGTAAAACATCTAAAACTTAAATTCCTCCTCCACTCAAAAATGTGTTTTTATTCTGTTTGTGTCCCTTAAAATGTCTGACCTTGACTGTACTGACTTGTATCTGTGCAAAGTTTGTCACTAGAGAAATTTCACATTCCTCTGTTGCATACTTACCAACCTCGAGACCTTGAGAGTAGGGAGGATTCAGATACCAAAGCGGGGGCTCAGAGACTTTGTTTTCTGACTTCTGGTGACTTCTTAGGAATGAAAAACACAATAATAAGTTGTCAGCATTTTTATGTTGAATACATTTGATTTAGTTTAGTTCTTGGTTCATCCTCCTGATCAGAGGTGGGTAGAGTAGCCAAATATTGTACTCAAGTAAGAGTACTGATACTTTAGAACAATATTACTCAAGTAAAAGTAAAAAGTAGTCATCCAAATAATTACTTGAGTAAGAGTAAAAGAGTATTTGGTGAAAAAACTACTCAAGTACTGAGTAACTGTTGAGTAATGTCTGATTTATTTGTAAAATAAGAACATGAACGTAATCAATCAATCAAAAATAATAATCTGCAAATTCATGTATTTTAAACGATACCCCTTTAACTAAAACAAAAATAAATTAAATCTTTACAAACATAACATAAATCAAGGCACAAGAAACACAAATATATTCTTATATATACTGTACACACACACACATATATATATATATATATATATATATATATATATATACTGTATATGTAATTATGTACTCAGAGGTGGGTAGAGTAGCCAAATATTGTACTCAAGTTAGAGTATTGTTGCTTTAAAACAATATAACTCAAGTAAAAGTAAAAAGTATTTTGCATTAAAACTACTCTGAAAAGTACAATTTATCCAAAAAGTTACTCAAGTAAATGCAACTGAGTAAATGTAACTAGTTACTACCCACCTCTGCTCCTGGTACTCCAGCAGAGCACCAGGAGGATGGAGGGAGGCCAGGCTGTAGACTTGGCCCGCTCCAGAGACCCACAGCTGGCTGTCCTCCCTGGCCCTCACATCCCCTGGGTCCTGGATGCCTAGGCGAGGCAGAACAGGAGGCTCACAGCTTCTGGAAGACATCTGGGTGTCCTGCCATGGCCGAGGAGGGCAACCCAGGTCCCCACCAACCCCCAAGGCACTCCTCATACCCATTTAGAGCATCACATCGGACTTATGCAGGCTAAAACAGGCAGCACAGAGATAAGGTGTCCACCAAAAGCAGCGCCCAATTCATGCATGTCTCACGGCAACAGGGAGGAAACTTGTAGAGTTTTAGTGCTTGCCTTATACATGCTGTAAAATTTCAGAAACAGGTTATGATAACAACAGGAAAAAAAGATGTCAAAGTTTGACATAAATACAGAGAAAAATGGGAAAATTGTGACATCGGGAGAGGGCGATCAAAAACGGGAGTCTCCCTGGAACAACGTGAAGGTTGGCAAATATGCTCTACTGAGGGGGCGATGTTTGTGACCATTCCTTAAATCTGAGATTCAAATGTATTCTGGGTAAGATGGGTGAGGTACACCACTAATATGAAAGACAATCACTGTCTAATATGGACACAACACCGGAAAAGATACCTGGAACCTCCGTGCAGAGAGCAGAGTTAGCATTGTGAAAGTTTCGATGGTAAACATGGTAGAGTGTGCAGTTTTCGAATTTTAACGAAACCCTTGAGCTTCCTTTAACTATTTACCAAAAACCCTTTGCAGCAGATATTATTGTGTTTCACAATTGTTAACGCTGTGAGCCACTGCCAGTTATCATACAAACCAACAAGCTAAGAAACAACATTAACAAATAAAAGATGCTAACTACAGTTATCATTCTCATCTGTGTACCAGACTCCTCATCTGAGGCTGATTGAGGCTCAAACATGTATGACTGAACCTCCCCAATGTTTTCTCTAACGCTAACGTTCAGCCATCTTGATGCGCACTGCTCTTTTACCGGTCAACCTAGTGCATGCAGCACTGGAGATAGCGGAAAGCAAAGCCTCCTAGCAGCAGTGATGTTGTGCAGGCTGGAGGTCAGAATCAGAATTTCTCAATGAGGGAGAAAGTGCCGCCTTCAGCCACTTTGCAGAGGTTTTCAACTATTATATGGGAAAACCAGTAAACATATTTTTATACATGTCTGGAGGGGGACTGGAGGTCATAAAGCTATTGATGATTTTCCATCCCAGGTGAGCAGTGCTGCAGACTGCTTGGCGTTCATGCAGGGCGGGTGTGAACTGAAGAAGATTCGGCCCAATTCCAGAGTTTACTGTCGTTTCTACACTCTGGACACCGACCTCAGCTGCTTACGCTGGGAGCCGTCTAAGAAGGACGGGGACCGGGCTCGACTGGACGTCTCCAGCATCCGAGAGGTTCGTACGGGGAAGAGCACCGAGACGTTCCTCCATAACGGTCCTCTCTCTGAGCACCTGGCTGAGGAAGCAGCCTTCTCCATCATACATGGGGACGACTACCAGGTACTGTATTAATGTTTCATCCTCAAAGATCTACAGTGACTCTTACAGTCCTACAGTTATTGTTCTCTTCCAGCCAGTAATCTTTACTATCTGTCCCTCCCTGCAGTCTCTGGACTTGGTTGCATTGTCGGCAGATGTGGCCAACATCTGGGTGACAGGCCTTCGTTACCTGCTGGCCCACCCCTCAGTCATTGGGGGTGGAGGTGGTGGTGGAGGAGGAGGTCTGAGTGAAGGAGGGGGTGTGGCGGTTGACGGCAGCCTGGGGGGCAAGATGAGGAGTGAGTGGCTGGCGGCGGAGTTCGCCCAGGTGGATGAAGACGGCTACGGCATCGTGTCAGAGGACGTGGCCGTCGCCACCATCTGTAAACTGTGTCCAGGTATCAAGGAAGCAAAGGTGAGGAGGGGGGCACAGCTGGGTCTTCTCTATATGCTGCGTATAAACCTGAACACTGCACGTTGGGGCAAAGTGACAAAGCAGTTCAATATAAAAGGACATAAAAACTGTTTAAAAACAATAGATACGATAAGAATAACTACACAGAAGGCATCATAGGTCCATATTAGCAAAGCCGTGACTTGTAATCCTGTAATCTTGAAATCATTAAATCATGAAATCATAAAATCTTGGCGATCAATCCACAAAGAACTAGAACTTATTTTCACCTTGATGTTCAGACACACTCATTAATTGTTAAGACTTCTCTACAGTCAACAGGTGATCACCAAACTGGATAGAGGAAGTGAACAGGACAAATGCAAATGAGCTGCTGCTGATGCACTATAATCCCAGTGTTCATGTTGCACTTGGTATCATATTCTTTTACTCAGATTCTTGATGTTTTTTTTTTTTTTTTTTTAAAGATATTTTTGGTGACATTTTTTAGCCTTTATTTGACAGGACAGACAAGTGTGAAAGGGGGAGAGAGAGAGGGAGTGACATGCAGCAAAGGGCCACAGGCTGGAGTCGAACCCGGGCCGCTGCGGCAACAGCCTTGTACATGGGGCGCCTGCTCTACCTCTAAGCCACGACGCCCCAGATTCTTGATGTTTTAAACTATTTTTTTTGGCATAGCTTCCTTTATGGCATGTGCAACTCCACTTCTATTCGTTAAACAGCACATAATCTGGGCACAAATTAAGCCGTAAGGGGCAAACAGGTTGTATTTAGTACCTTAATTAATCATAGATGTGTTTTGGGCGTAACATGAATTCAAACTGACCAGAAAGTCATGTCCCATTCCCTTTAAAATTGCTATTTACATGACAATTTGGAAAATGGGAGAAGGGAGCAGTTTTCTGCTGAGAGTAATGCAGGAAATATTGTGAGACATTAAAGCAAACTAAAAACTGTAGTTATAAACTTGACAGAGGAAACAGAAGTAAACTTGCAGCTTTTGAAACAATCAATGAAGTTACGCTGCTCCTCGTATGTAAATGTGCACAGGTTCTCTCTCTTAATGTGGAGTCTGTCTGCAGCTCTGCTCTGATCTCTGCTACGTTGACACACTAGAATATGTTTTTAATATTTTTCACCTTATTGACCAGGGTTCCTACAGTCATGGAAAACCTGGAAAAGTTAGTTAATATTTTCTTGTATGTAATGACATTGTTACAGTAATCTTTTGCGGATGACCTTCCACTTAAGATTAACATAACATCAAATTTATTTTCGGAAGCTGTCAACGTAACATCACTCTAGTGTGTGTTGATTTGTGATGTTTCACTTGCCATAAATTGTGTTTCTCTATTTTTCCTGCTGCGTTCCGTCTGTCTCTCCTCATGTCTGCCAGCTATCTGAAAATATGTTTTACTGGAGTTGAATCTGATTTATTTGACAAACGCCAATCAAGCAAATAAAACCAACCATATAAAATTGTTATTGAGGGTCCTTGAAAAGTCATAGAAAAGATTTGTCCATGAAAATGTGTGGGAACTCTGACGATGTCTTATATTACCCTCCTGCAACCCATTCATGCGTCTGTGTGTGTGTAACAAGCAGAGTGTATGCACGTTGTGAACCTGCCTATGTAGGTGCATCTTTCTATCTCAGTAATGCGCCCTTTAAATAGCAGGAAAAAACTGCACCACTCTGACTGTAGACCAGGTTTCTGTTTGTCAACGACGCAATCACTTTCTGCCGCCTCAAAATAGGAACACGCCCACAGTGCACCTGGTCACACCTCATTTTAAGACCTACACACTCATGGCAACACACCAGGGTGCATGCACTTTTGCTACTTCACAATGAGAGCTCTGGCTATGAAAATGACAACTGCGTCAATCTGAAATTAGCGATTACAGTGTGCGGCTTTGTGTTGGGTGAAAGACAGGGCCGTATATGTCTGAATTTCCTGTTTTCAGTGAAACTGAAAATAACATGTGAAGCACAGTTTCAGTCACATAGAGTCAAACACAGATTCCCAGCTGTCGTGCATCAACAAAGCTGAGATGTTCACCATGTTCTAGTAGAACACAAAGAAACACACCTTCATGTGCTGTTATAACATGTTTATAATCACGACTGTGTGTCAGACCCTGAGCTGCAGCCACAGCAGGAGTGGTGTGCAGTTTGTTCATGTGCTTTGGAGCAGCAGAACATTTAATGTTAAGTCAAGAGATTTGCTACTTTTCTGCTTTTGTCGGTCTCTGAAGTGCAGCTACCCTCAGGTTGGTTACTTCTCTCATGTTCCTCCTCCTGCAGGAGAGACAGCGTTACCGTGGAAACATAAAGAGAGGATAGATGTCTGTATTGGCTCAGACAGGTGACATGACTGCTGACTACCTGCAAGAACTCAGACACATTTTTCTGAGATGATATCAGACAGGGGAAAGATTATTGTGAGCACGGGCTGAGCTGAGAGCGAGATGAAACGATAGAGAGAAGAGGAGGAAGCTGATGAAAGGAAGAGATGGAGAGATGACAGAGAAGAAATGATTAATAAATTTAATATCCTTATGGAAGCAAGATAACTAAAGTTTAATCAAGCTTCAGTGAATGAACGAGGCTTTATGTTGCCTGATAACTCACTTCATCCCTCGCTCCCTGAGTCGCCTCTCTCTTCTCTCTCCACAGGTACGACTGCGTTTTAAGGAGATCCAGCGCAGCAAAGAGAAGCTGACCTCCCACGTGACTCGTGAGGAGTTCCAGGAGGCCTTCTGTGAGCTCTGCACCCGGCCTGATGTCTACTTCTTGTTGGTGCAACTGTCAAAGGACCGCGAGTGTCTCGACCCTCAGGACCTCCGCCTCTTCCTGGAGACGGAGCAGGGTTTGTCTCTGGCGACGACCGAGGGCTGCTGGGAGCTGCTGAGGCGCTGCGAGCCGTCTGCCCAGGGCAGGGAGAGGGGGCTGCTGGGTATGGATGGATTCGCCCGCTACCTGCAGTCTCCAGAGTGCCAGCTGCTCGACCCGGAGCACCTGGGAGTTTGTCAGGACATGAACATGCCTCTGTCCCACTACTACATCAGGTGTGTGTGATATTTAATCTGTTGACTGGTCAACAAACATAAGGACAGTTTTTAGCTGTAACAGCCAAGTCATACTTTCCACATCTGCATGTTCATGCAGAAACGTGTCTTTACGCAGGGGTTGTGACACTCAAAAGAAAAAGCATCCACTGATTTACAGACATCTCTTTCCCAAAATAAATTTATGGGAAAAAAAGCCTATTTGGACCCAATGGCATCAAGTGACAGATCTAGGAGTTGTAATTTCACGAAAATGAAATGTCCTTCCCAAGGGCAAAATTTTTCTTCCTGGGACAGCAAAGATTCTCACTCTGCTCAGCAGGTACTCATTGCCCTAATTGGTTGGGTTTCTTAGGTCCTGTTAAGACGACAATGGTTTCTCTAAGAATGGAAAAGTCTGTCCTTTGCATTTTAAAAAACTTCTGCGTTTATATGACGGCGTTATTGAAACGAAATCTACCGGAAACGCTGTAGTATGCACGCCAGGCCAATGGGTGGCAGTGTAAATTTGCAAAGCAACACCACGGCACGACGCCACGCGCATGCGCTGAAGCGCCTTCCTCTAAGCAAAAGCATGCACAGATAACTTTGTCTGGAGGGACGACGAGTTGGAGTTGCTACAGTAACAGATCTACACTTCACTTTAAATCAACAGGGTGAGCGGCACAAACAGAGCTCGACATTGCTGTTGTGACGGTCGACTTTCTCGCGCGTGCCTAGTGACTGGAATCGTAATGCGCATGTGCGAGAAGTCTCCGTTTTCAGAGGAAGTACATATTGCAAGTTTACATGACAACGGAGACGCTGCCGTTTCAAAATAAATTGCACTCTGGAACCTGTTTTCAATACATTGCGTTTTCAGGCACCCAAAATGCCGCTGTCGAATAAATGATCGGCCAAAACGCAACTAAAGTTTACCGTTTTCAGTTGAAATCGTTGTCGTATAAACGGGACCTCAGGTTTACAACACAAAACATTAAAATTTTACCACCTCTTAATATATAACACTTTGTAATAAGGTGCTAAAGCTCACTGAGGGTGCTTTCACACCTGCCCTGTTTGGTTTGGTTCAATCAAACTCAAGTTAGTTTGCCCCCTCAGTGCGGTTCGTTTGGGCAGGTGTGCACCAAAACAACCGGACGGAGACCTTCTTGAAGAGGTGGTCTCAGTCCGGTTCCAAAGGAACTCTGGTGCGGTTGGTTTGTGGTGAGAAGGTGTTCCGACCTGGATGTGAAGCAACTGCAGTCACATGACACATTGTTTGGGTTAAACATGAGCATGTTACAGTCCTGGAGGATTATTAATGTGCACCTCCTCCTGTACTGCCTTAATATGCACATTCAGCACATCCAATGCATCAAAACATTGTTTTCTAGTTGGAGCCGCGCCTCGTTTTCAAACTGTATGGTTTGACTAAAATGAACAATGACAGCAATATAGTCCACGATGAGCAGCGCTAAAATCAACCTGCGTAGTTGTCCCTCCATTGTGACATTAGAAAGTGTCACATTTATCTTGCAAGTGTACTCTTCTTCAACGTTTGCTTTACTTCCTGGATTTTTCCCACATGGAAATTCTGACCAATCAAGAGCAGCTTTCTCACACAAGGCATTTGATCTGGTCCTCTTGTAAATGCTGCCGTGAGAACACGAACCAACTCTAGGCAATTATACAACTTTGGAACAACACGAGTCCCTGATTCAGACCAAAGAGACGACTCTAGGGCTGACAGCAGCCTGAGTCACTGGAGCATCAGACTAAAAGGAAAGACCTCCTGTATGTCATGTCATTTCACATTTTTTCCTAAAAATGAACTGGTAAGTCGCCGGTCACTGGGTGTTGGGCGATCAAAAGCATTATTTACCAACACTGACACCCTAGTTCAGGCGTAAGATATAGACTGGTTAGGGTAACAATATCAGGGTAGCCAGTCAGAGTAGGGCGGGTCATGCTTTTGCCACCCTGTGAAAAAACAACCACCTCCTCTCATTAGGTGGCCACACGTTTTCTCTTTGTGCATTTTTCTTGTTGTTCAGCCAAAAACAAGAAACACTAGAGATCTTCCTGCTGCCACGAGGTCGCCATTTTCTTTCTTTATGCGTATGCTTCTTCTTCCTCTTGACTTTTATTGTGGTTGGCAAACAGAGTTATGGTGCATTACTGCCACCAACCAGATCGGGTTATAGATCAGGAAATGCATGTGCATGAAACACCAGATGGACACAGACCCTCAGTTGTCATTTGAATGGAACCCTGTGCGCATCCGTCACAGCTGTCCGCTGAATGCAGGAAATATGTCGGAGCCTTCAGAAATCTCTACACATAGCAGAGTATCTCTGAATTAATTCACTCAGCGGTTTATTTTTCAATAAGAGTGGCTCTCCCCTTGTCTGCCAGATGGTTGTGCTTACTCACTGTGCTCTGCATGCCACCAAAACAAACATTTGAGAAAAATATGCAAATTAAATTAAATTCGACATATTGTGCCAGAACCACATTATATATCAGGTCATTTTATTTATTTATTTTGAGACTGTAAACCATGACACTGCCTGGCAATGTGTTTAAATCAACATAAGATTCAGAGGACAGTGTTAAAATTTCTATTTTGGGTTTAAATGTGCAAATGTAAATGTTTAATTTTGTCATTAGACAGTTTATTTGCTGAACCAGAGCATATTCTCTATGACACCTCATGAGATATTGTCAGCTGGTTTGACTGTCATCAGTGATTATAAGCATCATAGATATGGGTTCGAAGGGGTTTGCCACACCTGCTATTATGATGTGTTCACACGACAAGTTATACAGCAACAGGCTACAGTCATTTTAAGTGGAAGCCGAAGACATGAAGCTATGAACTGATGTCTGACACTTGTCACTGTGGATGGTTTAGATGTGCCACAAATCAAAGTTGAAGAAGCGCTGAAACGTCAATCATGTTTTTTGTCTCAGGTTATGGTATTGTGTTGTTTAGCGTAGTTAGCTGACACTGTGATAACTTTCTGTGTATTGCGGAGCACACAGGGATGCAAAATGTGATGTTAAAATGAGGCTCAGACATTGATCAAAAGCAGAGATATTTACTGACCAGTTACAAACTTTAGATGATGTTTAGTCGAGGTGCTGTGTGGTAGGGCTGTACCCAACTTAGAATTATGTCAGTCGAATCAGATTTGGCTGTTTCATGCAAATATTTAACAATTCTTTTTTTTCCCCATATGTAGGTTTAAAGTTTGAATGGAGCTCAGTGGGACATTTAGAGTGACATCAGGATTCATGTAGTATAGTGAACAAGCCAATGGCACTTATGACAGATTGGAAATGTGCGGCAACATTTTTTGCCGATACCAGATATCAAACAAAAGTCAGGGACTGTGTCGTATTAAGTATCTGTGAGCTGATAAATCACCACTTCCAAGCAGAAGAGAGACGATAATGTTCTCTCAGAGCCTTACCGTGGAAAGATGCCGCTGCATCTCATCTGTAGCTCCCTGTATCAAAAAAAGCAGCGTGAAAGTCAAGAGCGCTCACTCCGCAGCAAAATATTGGGACCAAAAGTTCCCCTGAAGTACTTTGCACAGCTCACTGACCAGCAAAAAAAATAAAGACTGCTTGACCTGAGCAATACTTCGATGGCAACTCAATGTAGCCGATCACGCTTTTGTGCTGTTGCTGTTGGTGTGAACACAGCATTTAGTTCAGAAGGCCATTATCGGGCCATAAAATGGATGTTTATGTTAATTGTTAGGCGGCGACTTCTCGTGGCCATAGTAATTATGACAGAAGAGACGGAGGAAGTCAGGTGACGTAGTATAAATAGCGAGAAAGTCTGTGTCAGAATGAAGGGATGGTGGACACAAACACAGGATTTTCAGCCAGGAGAGCAGGGTTCTTGTCCTTTGTGAAAGCAAACATCAGCAGTGACTTATTTTAACAAGAGATGGTTGTTTTAGCTGACGATCCATGATATTTTTTCATAAACTTGACGAAGTGCAAGTGAAACCTAACCAAACTGTGACCATTTCACAGCTTTAGACATGCAAATGGACACCTAATGGGCTAATAACAGCCTTCAAACCTTATTGTAGATGTGGCAGGCTCCTTCTAATCCATATCTTTGTGGCTAAAAATCACAGATAACGGTCAATTTAATGGGCTGATAACATCGGAATCTGGTGATAATTTCAGCTGTCATTAAATGTTATTGATACTATAAAACATCTTTTAGAAGCAGGACACTATTTTGTATCGCTGTCTGAGTGATGTTGTTGATTTTGTCCCTCAGCACTTCGTACCGCTCCTACCTGCTGGATGATCAGGTCCACGGCAGAGCAGACCTGGGAGGGCTGATCAAGGCCCTGCAGTCTGGCTGTCGCTGCGTGGAGCTGGGAGTGACTGACGGCCCAGAGGGGGAGCCTCTCCTCGGGGTCGACTATGGGCCAGAGATCCCTCGCCACCATCATCACCACCACCACCATCACCACCACCATGCGCCTGTCACCATCCGCTCAGCTCTGGAGGTGGTCAATAAGTACGCCTTCCTGACCTCTCAGTACCCTCTCTTGGTGTACTTGTGCCAGCGTTGCTCTCCTGGCCAGCAGCGCACCATGGCTCAGCACCTAAAGAAAGTGTTTGGCGCCCGTCTTTACACTCCAGAGGCGCTCCATGTCAGCCTGGGGGGGCGAGCCACAACCTTACCCTCCCCCGAGCAGCTGAAGGGACGCATCCTGATAGTGGGGAAGAAGCTCCCTGCAGAGCAGGATGGCTCTGAGGGGGAGGTATCTGAGGAGGATGAGGAGATAGGAGGAGGGGGGCCTCTGGCAGGACGCCGAATGACCATCCCTGGTGAGGAGGAGCTGGGTGTGGTCTTGGTGGTGCCTCCACCCTCTCAACCCAGGAAGCTACGCCTCCACAGAGAGCTGTCAGACCTGGTGGCGATCGCTCGCACGGGCAGCCGCAGCTTCTACGCGCAGAGATCCAGTCACAAACAGGCTCAGCAGCAGTCACCACCCAGCAGCCCCTCCTCTCCCAGCACGCCAATCCCTCCTGAGCCGCCTTATTGGACGCTGTGCTCACTGGGTGAGGGAGAGGCCGGGCGGCTCACCACTGAGAGCCCAGAGGACCTCGTAATGTTCACCAAGCGCACCCTGACCAGGGTGCGACCCAGCTCAGTGCGTCTGGACTCCAGTAACCCCAACCCACAGGGATACTGGAAAGGAGGTGTCCAGCTCGTGGCCTTGAACCAGCAGACTCCCGGCGCCATGCTGGACCTCCACAGAGGTCGCTTCTCGCAGAACGGAGGGTGTGGTTACGTTCTGCGCCCAGCTGTAATGAGGGACGAGGTGTCGTATTTCAGTGCGCACACGCAGGGCTGTGTGCCAGGAGTGCCGGCTCAAACTCTGCGGATTAAGGTGAAGATATTATATTAATATGCATGTTGTGTTTTGGCTGAATGAAAACACTACTGCAGTTGTCTTGAACAGGAAACTTAGCTATAGAGACCTAATTGTTTCTGTACCAGGCTGTAAACATGTTTATTTCTGCTGTAAAGTTGAACATTTTAACATGAAGGTCTATGGGCATTGACTCAAGACAGCCTCAAGTGGCCATCCGATGAACTGCAGTTTTTGGCACTTCCTGGAGGTTGCTCCTTCGTAATGACGGAGTTTATGAGCTGAAGTGCAAGAGAGCATTTCGGTCATCCTGCAAACAAGAGTGTAGTTGGGTAGCGTTGGGATATGGGCAAAATTATGGCAAATTTGAAGGAAGGCGCTTAAAACTGGATTATTTTATTGATTCCAATTAGCTTAAGTCTTTATTGTTTTTTGTCAACTACCAATAAATAAAACAGTTTGTGGGCAAGTAGATTTCTGACCCACTTACCTGACCGGGTAATTTTTTTTTTTTTTTTAAATTGACGTGATTTACCATCCACTGCTTTGTGTTTTACTGTGCAGGTGATCAGCGCCCATAACCTGCCCAAGCCTCAGGGCTCAGGGGCGAAGGGCGAGGTCATCGACCCGTATGTGGTCCTGGAGCTGCACGGCGTACCAGCTGACTGTGCTGAACAGCGTACACGCACTGCTGCTCAGAACCAGGACGACCCGCTGTTTGATGAGACCTTTGAGTTTCAGGTAAGAGCTGTTTACTCTTTATTTTTACTTTGCAATGAATAATGCACTTTACTGATATCAGGAAACTAACGCTCAGGCTTGAGGTACAAGTGCAGGTGAGTTTATTTGACTTATTTCTGCAGTTTTGGTGATCACAAGTATTACAGCAGCCCACGGTACAATCCTGAGCAGGGCATGACACAGCTTTAATGCATCGTTATTAGGAGGAATTTATTATTGGTAGGTGGATTTGAGTGAGTCACATTAATTCCTCTCATCCTCTTTAAAAGAAGCAAACATGGCCCAGGAGGAGACTGCAGGCCGACAACGTACAGCTCCCCTGAATGTCATTATTCACTACATAACTGAAAATATGAAAACACAGCACTCCGGATCAACTTAAAGTGCAAACACTGTTTTCCTATTATGCTGGCAAGAATGAATCTCTGCAATTAATAGCCTGAGTGTTTAAAAGGTTGCATTCAGTTAGTTATATTTGGGTTGTTAACATGCACACAATTATGCCCGTGCACCAAATACTGCAAAAAGAAATAGCCCTTTAAGCCATTTACATAACTGCATGACAGCTTCTCATAATAATCCTGTTTACAGAAGCAAAAATATAATTTTAATTTTCCATAGAAAATTGTTTATTTGGTGTTTTTCCTCAGGAAAAAAAATGTCCCGAGGTCTCAGGATGCGTTCAAAGGTCCCAGTTCAGTGATGATGTCACTATAAAAGAAAAGAAAAGAAAAGCTGTTGGTGGCCCTCTGCTGCATTTTGATGAGGTTATAGTTAAGAATCTCATCTTACCCTGCACAGACTTTGCTTTTATTGCATAAAGTTGTATTTTAATGTGCATTTTAAAGTGTACTAGATTAAAGATTTATCGGAAAGCGAAAGAGGAGAATGTCAACAACATAAAAGAGGCTTATGTGATTTTTGGAGAGGTCTGCTCTTCTGCCGGCTCTGCACCTGCATGAAAACAGCACCCAGAGCACTTAATTGAAGACCATCATGATTTAAATTAGCTGCTCCCATGAATGCACTTATGCCTGCGGTGAATTTATTACAGGAGACGTGATCTGATGTGTTGCTGATTTGGCTTTTTCTCCCGCTCCCTGACAGAGTCCTGTATCAGTGTGGCTGAGCCATAATGACAAGCTGTCACAACTGATACGGCCTGTTCTCTGCGCCAACATGGTGTGTGTGTTGACATAATGCACCTTCACAAAGGCTGCAAACGAGTTGTGTAATACCTGTAATTCAAAACAATATCTGACGGTAATTACATTGGCTCTTTAGCAGGAGACAAAAAGTGAAATCTGAATGCATGTATGACATCAAACTGGTTTGTGGTGACATCACTGTTATGATGATGCGTTACCTTCTTACATTCTTGTGTATTATTTGTGACAAGAGGAAATAAAAGGGTTTCAGATGGGTGAGAAAGACGTAGGAGGATTTCAAGCTGGTTAGAGACTGTATGGATTAAAGGGACAGTTCACCCCAAAATCAGCATTTATTTAGGCTTTACAGCATACGACATCCCTCTGAACTTGTACCCTCACAGCGGATACGGAAAAACTCCCCAAAAAACCTTTAATAGGATAAAAAAGGTAGAAACCTCAGGAAGAGCAACTGAGGAGGGATCCCTCTTTCAAGACGGACAGATGTGCAATAGATGCGGGGTGCACAGAACAGATCAACATAACGGATGTCTCCATTTTTATCAAACAGGGTGCCATGTATTGAAGTTTGTGATGCAGTGTCTATTAACATGAAGTATACAAGTGGTGTTCCACAAGGGTCTGTGTTGGGTCCGCTGTTATTTAACCTTTACATTAACGATCTTCCAAAACAGTGTCATTATATAGAAATACAAATGTTTGCAGATGACACAGTTGTGTATATACATGCAAAAACAGCTGAGTTAACAGCAACCAAGCTAACAACTGCATTAGAAAATATTACATAATGGCTTGATCAGTCCTATCTGAGTTCAAACGTTACTGAAACATATGGTATGGGTTTTTTTCTTCTTCCCTAAAACAATGGTACAGCCTCTTAATGTGGACGTTTGTATTGATGGTGAAATGACTGACAGTCACTGATGTCAAATAACTTTGCAGAGTTAAGCACTATTCCGACAGGATTAGTTTTACATGGGCACGTGGGGTAATGTCACTTTACCACAGGATGTCGGTAATATTAATGGCTGATTCGCACGGGATAAGAAATATCAGTAAAACTACCACAAGTGGGAGGGGTAAATCCATTCATGCACCGCTGTCCCCTCCTGTTGTCACGTGCATAATACGTTGCTTCCTGTGCATACCACACTCGAACACACTTGAATCGTGTTCGTCGTAGGCCCACAGTACCTGAGGTTTCACACGGACTTGTCCGAATGTGAAGTGCAAAACTGAGTGCTTCTTCGGACTTGTCCGAATGTGAAGTGCAAAACTGAGTGCTTCTTCAAGAGCCTCCATGCTTGAAAATCCACAAAAAAACACATGTAAACAGGATATGACGAAATATCTACACACATATTTACTGCTGGTCTATTCGCACGGGATTAGTATTACCTGAGGTAATTTTCCGGGACCCTTTTACAGAAGGTAATCTTTACTGACATTGTGCAGTAATGACTACTGGCATGGCACATTCGGACAGGACTAAAATCTCTGGTAATTATTACTTTACCCCACATACCTATGTAAAAGTAATCCCGTCCGAATGGGGCTAAAGTCTCTCAAGAAAACCAAACTGTGCCAATATGGCGACATTTTAGATTTGAAGCTGACAAAAGAGTTGTCTGGGGCTGGGACTGTTGGGGAGCGACATGGGGTGCTGTTTTGAGCGACCTTTTGTCAGATGCCCTGTTTCAATTTATTCCTGTCACTTGCTTTGAAAGTGCTGCCATGGACAAGTAACGGCCGATTCATGAAGTTGAAATGAAAAATTATCTACAAGACACCTCCTTATTTTACTAAAAAAAACAAAATAAGGTGTCAGCTGGCTGGACGGAGATCACCAGGGACCTGACAGTTTCTGGTCAGTGTTCATCACTAATAACAACTTGCTGTTCATTATATCGTACGTCATTTCCAGAAAATATCACATTAAATAAATAAATGTGTGATTTTTGTTTTAACCTTACGGTTCCAATTGTAGGAAGACAGCAAGTCGGCTACTCCCCAATCTTTTTCATGGTTATGTCTCCAGTCTGATCTCTAATTTGTTTACATGACTTAACAGAATTGTATATTTAGTAGATTTAGTGTGTATAAAGAGCTCTAATATTACATGATGCAATGTGATAGTTGGACACCCGTTAAGACGCAGTATTACTGTATTCATTTCTGGAGCGGCTGCTGAGTCAAGCACCACACCTGGTGAAATTCAGTATACTGATCCGGTAGCTACCACCTCTGAGCAAGCTAAGGTTGCAGCTCAACCAAGGAGGACACGATTAATATTTAAATCTGGCACGGTCACAAGCAAGAACCTCCTGTCCATGAGTAGATGCACGCTTCCTTCAGCATGTTGATACGATTGGCAGGTTGGCATGTCAGAAATTTCTGTCAGCTGTCTCGCAGTCTGAGCAGTTCCACGGTCCAATTTCCCACATGGCTGCTGTCAGAAAATCTGTTATAAACTGTAGTGAGCTTGTTTTAATATTACTGGAGTAGTATTTTACATGTCTGAGACTGCTGTGACATGAAACTGAACTTCACTGCAGAAAAGACACCATATTGTCTTTATCTTCCAGCCATCTGCAACTCCATATTTTCTTTTTTCATCTTACTTTCTGTTGACAGTGGAACTGCACAAATGCTGCCTTTCTTCCTTTCTGTCATTTTTATTGAGAACCTGGTTTCCTTTTTAAATAAAATTTAATTGGAATTGTCACAGGACAAAACAAACGGGTGAATCTATGAACATAAGTTCAGTGTGAGCTTAACAGTCACAGGTTTTGGCCCTGAAGAAAAGCAGATTAGTGTGATTTAGTACAATGTACAAGATGAATAAAAACACACGGTGTCGCACAGCTTCAGTGAGGAGCAAGTCTTTGGCTCTGCCTGACGTCTCACTGGCCTTGTGGATTGTAACCAAAAGCCGAGTGGGGGAACTGGAAGGCAGTGTCGAGTCACAGTCGAGGTCATGCTGTTCAGTTTAAGTGTGCGTATCAGCCCGTTGAAGCATGTTCTCATATGTCTTAATCATTTGTCCTCCAGGCTCTGACACAGCGGCCAAGCTCAGACAGTGGGCAGCCACGTCAGAACACACTTCGTGAACACACACACAAACACTCACAGTGCAGACTAACTGGAGTTATCTTCCTAAGCCTCGGTGAAAACCGAACTCTGACAAAGCTGTCTGCACTCATAAAACACATAGTAAGTGTGTGCAATACGGGCCTGATGGTTTATTGAAAATGTGATGATGATGTTTATCAAGGAACCAAAAGTTGGATCATAACCAATGAAGGACAAGTCCACAAGCTTTACACGTTTCAGGTGTGGGGAAGTCATACTGCATATGTCAAAAGAAGTTGTATGAAGTGAAGTCTTTTGTGGCTCCAGAGGAAGCTGTCTGAAGTCTGAGCATCGGTTGAAGACTACAAGTTTGAAAAGTAAAAGAAATCTTGAGGTGTGGAGTTACAAAGACGTGAGCTAACCTGCTCGTCATTTTTACCGCAGGCTTCAGGATGCGTCTGTCATTTCTCCTCCCACTTTAGATAAAAACTGTGCCCACTTCCACATGATGATAGCCGGCTGCCAGACATCAAGGCCCGATGATCGGCTGCCAGCCTTCTGCTATCCAGCACCATTAAGAAGGGATGGGCTAGCTAGCAGCAACCTCTTTTGTGTCAGATCGGCAAACTTTCCAATTCTGAAGGCATACCTCAAAGCCCATTTCACGCTGTTCTGAGGAATAATGTTGTTAAACCTGGAAACCATGCCAAATTGTGCACACTGTTATCAGATTGAACGTGCCCCAGGATACATTAGCACCTGCTAGCATAACGGTACGAAATGCAGGTGACCATCGCCTGCTGAGGCGATTATGTGGCCAGTGCTGGTTGTGACACAAACGCAAAGCTAGCTTGCTAATAAATACAGTGAAATAAAATGTTATTGGTAGCAGACGTTGCGCTAGACTTTTTCGTCGCCGGTCATTTTGACCGACAGGGTCATAAAAATCTGGTCATAATCTATTTTTACCGGTCATTTTAATTTTCGTTTTTAAATGATAATAAAGATATTCAAAGACATTTAGTTTTCATTTGTTCGTTTTTAATAAATCCAACAAGCAAGTTATAAAGTGTGCATTAATAAGGACATGAACGAAAAGATGAACAGACATCCACACACCCGTGCCATTAGGCTTCGCCCTGGACACACCGGACGGCACTAACACGTCACTAACGCGTCCGGTGTGTCCAGGGCGTTATGTAGTTATGCCTGTAGGCTCGGTGACACAAAATTAAAATTGTAATGAAGTGATTATGGTATTGAAAAATGTGTTCGGTTATGCACTGTTGTGTTATTTTAAATTATAAACACGGTATTTTCTCCTCACGTTCCACAGTGCGTGCTGTTGTTATTTTATTTTGAAAATTGGCCGGATTCTCTCGTCTTTTCTGTGTCCGACTTCCTTGGTCCTTGGTTTGGTCCGATCCACTCGATTCAGCTTGACAGAAGCGCTCGTGGCTCGCATGAAAAATAGACCAGACGCCAAACTGAAGCGCTGCCTCTGCGGGCGCGCGGCTCTGCTCAGCGGCCTGTGTGGACAGTCAGATAGGTTAACATGGGCGCTGACTGAAAACTGCCTCCGCTGCTAGATGAAGCAGATGAATGACTTTTTCTCTGCAGTGTTAAAATGGCAGCCACTTAAACCACTGACTGTGCACTCTGCCGCCAAGTGGGCAGAAGTGGTAATTGCAACCGGTCAAAATGACCGACGACCTTCAGATTTTGCGGTCATTGTTGTAAAAAAACAGTCAATGACCGAGAATATCCGGTTAACGCAACCCCTGATTGGTAGCTACATTTGTACACTCTGTGCCTGTCTCCTGACTCACTGCAGTTTGTATTTTTCATGACAAATATCATACAATATCAGTTCACAATATCAGTTAAACAGTGTCTCACTCTGAAGTTGTAGAAAACTGGTGATTGGTCGGTGACTTTTGGCGTCAGACACTGACGAAAAAAGCCGTCCTTTCACGGCCACATGATACGCAGCTGGTTGCCACTATTGTTTAAGGGCACCCAGCAGCATCAGGGTGAAACACAGCGGGACAAAAATAAAAATTAAGACAGTGGAAGTCCGAGTAGGTTGGGCAGGAGTGGTGGTGGATGGGTCCAATAATAAAATCACCGACTTTGACCCAGGAAAGTCACCTATAAGGCACCAGGTTTTGACACAGAAAAGAAGAATATGTGGAGTAAAAAGACAATATCTCTGGTTCTTCTACATTAATCTTGATCTTTTTTTGTTGAGTTGTTGTTGACTGTCCGTCATGAGTCCAACAAAGTTTCCAATAGTTAAACATCATAATGCGAAAATAGAAGAACAAGAACGAGTAACAAAGCAAATAAATCAGATCTGGGCACATATAGCAGTTAACCTAAGTAAAGTGAGCCACACCAACAACATAAAATGATTAGTTGCAGGAGTTCAATGCTTAATTGGCGGCGTACCCTTTTAAATGCCAGACGGTGCACTTAAATGACGACATTAACATTTTGAACTGTCGCTGGTCTCAAGTGCTGCCTGTTTACAAGCTCATTTTCATTTAAAAAACATGTTTTTGTGCGGAAATATGAAATCAGCTTCTTTTTAAGAGCCATCTGAGGTTTTTGGAAAGTGGTACTCAAGCCCAGCTCAGACAGTCGTTCTTTATCTTAATGGGGACAGTCTCGTCAGGATGTTTCTTCCCTTCAAGCTTCTATTATAAGGATCCACATCCAAGGATCCACAAACAAAAGCCTTTCTTTCATTTAAAGGATAACTTCAGTATGTTTCAAGCTGGACCCTATTTTCCCCTGTTTTAGGAATAAGTGACTGATGGGAACAATAATTTCTGAAATTGGTCCAGTATTGTGCGAGAGGGCTGCAGCCGGCAGCTGCCAATCAGTTTTCAGTGTAACCACTCAAGGCGTTTGCGCACAGTCAGTGTATGAACACTAAAAGTTTTTGTCTTTTGCCACTGACAGGCTCAGATTGTTATTCTGAGTGTGTGACCTCATTATTGAAATAATCCCAACAGAGACAGACCTGAAAGAGAAATGGTAAAATCCTTTTTATTAACCAGAAACAGCCCTGAAATCATTATTGTCAAACCACCAGACTCCAAGAAACAGTAATTTTAGTATGTATAGAGTGCAGCCGGAGGGAGAAGCAGATGATGTAGCTCTGATGGCTTCATTGCACTGTGACCCCCAGCATGCACTGGGGCGGTTTGCAGCTGAGTGTGAAGCTGTCGGAATGAGAGTCAGCACCTCCAAATCTGAGGCCATGGTTCTCTGCCAGAAAACAGTGGATTGGGAGAGTTATTGCCCCAAGCGAAGGAGTTCAAGTGTCCCTGGGTCTTGTTCACGAGTTTGGGTAGAATGGAGCGTGAGATGGATCAGTGGTTTGGGCGCGGTGTCGGACTGAGGCAGCTGAGCCTGAAGACTGAGCTTTCGATTTACTGGTCCATCTCCGTCCCAACCCTCACCTATGGGCATGAGCTCTGGGTAGTGACTGAAAGAATGAGGTCGCAGATACAAGCTGCCGAAATGAGTTTCCTCTGTAGGGTGTCTGGGCTCAGCCTTAGAGATAGGGGGAGGAGTCAGACATCTGGAGGGAGCTCGGAGTAGAGCCGCTGCTCCTTCGCGTCAAAAAGGGTCAGTTGAGGTGGTTCAACATCTGATCAGGATCCTCCTGGACGCCTCCTGTCCAACTGGTAGGAGGCCCCGGGGCAGACCCAGAACACACTGGAGGGATAATATATCTTATCTGGTCTGGGAACGCCTCGGGGTCCTCCAGGAGGAGCAGGAAAGCATTGCTGGGGAGAGGGATGTCTGGAGTACTTTGCTCGGCCTGCTGCCCCCGTGATCGGGCCTCGGATAAGCGGATGAAAATGGATGGATGAATAGAGGTGGCATATTTTCACATCTTACAGGGTGAATTAAGAGTTTATTTCAACCAAACCAGAGTAAGTGTTTTTTGAAATAGCAGTAAGACAGGTTAGGATGACTTTTGTAAGTTTAATTTTGTTTCTATCAGTTTTGAATGAAGTGTGTTTTATGAGGATAAAATCACTTTTTATTTAAATGGAGTCTGGTGGTTTGGCGGTAACAATTTCAGGGATGTTTCTTGTTAAACAAAAAGGATCTTACTCATTAACAAAGAGGTGTCTGAGGGGATTCTTTCCATTCAAACAATTATAGTTAACGTAAATTGACATTGCAAAAATGTCTTGAGTGGTTGAATTGAAGCCTGCTTTGCAGCTGCTGGCTGCAGTGCTCTCGCTCAATACTGGACCACATTCAAAGTTTGTTGTTCCCATTAAAGCAGGTTAAATAATACCAAAGTTATCCTTTAGGATATTCTGGTATTTTTGTTTTGTATAATCTCTGTCTGAAAATCTGTTTGGTTGTTAAAAAAGACATTTTTCTTCCAATATAATTCATTTTTAAGAGTCAAGTAAGAAATTATCTTCAGCCATATTTTAGTTTTGTTAGTGAATGGAGCTGTGAGCACAGTGTTGTCTGTCATACCTACGTGTGAGTTGACTGTAACGTAACAGCTCCAGATATAAGGATAATGTCAGAGTGGAGATTCAGTGTCCTCGTCCTCATTGTCTTCTCTCTTCAGACGAGCATTTGGCTTCAAACTGATTGAATTAACTGTCACAGAGCTTTGCTGCTCAGCCACGGGCTTGTTGCTGAAAAATTGAGAATTGGATTGGATTGAAGTCATCATTTGGCTCACACACACACACACACACACACACACACACACACACACACACACAGTCTGCTGGAGCTGTCTGGCTGGCTTGCCCATGCATGAAACTCCAGCTTCTCTCCCCACCACTCAGCCCTCACTCACAGCTTATGGGAGTGGACACACACACACACACACACACACACACACACGGGTATAGTCTTTGTAATAGTGCAGTTTGAGCCCAAGGGGAAGTTCAGTCCTCGTTCAGTCTGTGTGACATGTTCTCTGCTCCTTCATCCATCACCACCAGCTTCTCCTTCACACTCATATTATATAAATTATATTTTTGTGAAACATCACCATGAACTCGGCCCTGCATGCATCTGAGTCTGTATGATTTTATTTCCTCCTCAGTGTAAGACCTTAAGTCCCCCCACCCCTGGCTCTGTCTGCTGCTCCTTCCTTTGAAGTTTCTGTTCAGTTTTTCCATTTCAAGACCAAACACCTCTTCACATATCCACAGTCTGAGTTTCTGAGGATGCATCAGGTGTATCCTCTGCAGCCATCAGCCCAACTGCTCAGTTGTTTCATGGTGCTCTCAGGCACAATGGTGATCACAGTGATTAGATCCTTTACTTAAGTAGAAATAGTAATACAGTTATACTCCATTGCAAGTTGAGGTCCTGCATTTTAAGTATTGTCAACAGAATGTTCTCAAAGTATCAGAAGTAAATCTATGCAGCATCACAGATCTCGTTAGTGATAGCATTTCAATGTTTTATCTTTTTGAGGTGGACATATTTTTAACTACTTTAATGTTGGGTAGTTAGGTTAGCCTGTAGTATTGAATCATAATTTATAATTAAGTAAAGTCATAAAGTTTTTCATGAAAATCTGTAAAGCCATTGAAGTAGAGGGCTGCAATTAATGATTATATTCATTATTATTTTTCCTTTCCTTCCAAGCCCAGATGATCTCCTTAAATGTCTTGTTTTGTCCATAGGGTTGCAACGCTAAGAGATTTTCACAGTACGATATCCGTGTCAGAAAATATCGCAGTTTCATGGTATCACAAAATTATTATCAGTCAGAATGACCCTCCTTCTGCAGGGCTTTATTTTCCTTTTTTAGCTCTTCAATTAGACCATTGTTGTGCTACATGGAGTGTTTCACATCAGAGACATCTGCTCTCAGTTTTTTCAGAATTTCCTGTTTTTTAGGTTAAGTAAAGATTGTGTGTAACATGTCCCGATCTTCAGCAGTAAATGCCATTACTTTTTCATCCGAGTCACTTGAACCTAGCTGTGCATGTGCACGTATTAAGTCCGGTTCTTTTCTACTTAGCATGATGTAGTTTGAAAGGTTCAGACAAAGTAGGTCTAAATACCTCCCATCTGCAACAGGCTTGAGGCGTCCGCATGGGTGACGAGTGCTCAGGGAGGCCTGACTGCAAAGGATGCTTTCCCAAAAAACCAGCCCATGCGTAAACATGTGCAGCAGTCAGAGCGTCTGCAGGATTTTCATTTTCCCAAAGAGTCTCAGGCCACACTATTGGAGCACAACGTTAACTGATAAACTGAGTTTCTGGACGAGTTGTTGGAACAGTCTCAGCTGTTCCAACAACTCGTCCTGTAAGTTTGTGTAAAAAGTCTTTCTTTTGAAAATAACGAAAATAAAGTTGAGATTATCCTTCAAGTTGCATTTTTTGTCAATACTGTAGATGGACAATATTTTAGGCTAGGAAGAAGATCAGCTCTGCACTCAGGATTTCTGGTACGTAGGCTGTGATACGATGCTGGTTATAGTTGCTTAGTAACCTCAGACGTAACCTGCCTCCACGCTCTTAGAAGTTGGCACAGAACAGGTACAAGAGCAGCGCCCGACTGTGTGTTTCCTAGGCAGTTAAAGACGCGGCATGTGTTTGGCCCCTCATATTTGGACAGTGACTCCTACCGCGCAGACTTACAAAACACTGAACAAATGTTGCGTTATTTGCAATTTTGTTTTCGCACATCAATGTTCAGTCACTGATTACACACTTCGGACTATTTGAAATAAACCCATCCATGAATCCATTTTCAACTGCTTAGTTCAACATCTGATCCTGATCAGATGTTGAACCACATCAACTGAACCCTTTCGATGTAAAGGAGCAGCGGCTCTACTCTGAGCTCCCTCTAGAGAAAAGAAATCGTCCCCATATGAGGACACCATTTTTTCAATAACTGGACAGGAGAAATTATAAACATACACCAAACAAAAGTCTCAGCAGGGTAGTAACTGTGTATGTGTCATGTGAACAGGTTGTAGACAGATAATACATCAGGTATGCACTGATTGGATGCTACTCGTCAGATGGCAGCTGCTAATCAGCCAATCTCTCAATGAGACGCTGATTCTAAAGCTTCATTGAAACGCTCTCAGTCGATCAGCTGATACACGTTCAGCTCTGCCTGCTCTGCCTGAACGAATGTAACGCTGCATTAGTTTCAGCTTGTCTGAGTCTAGACAGCCTCATCTTGGGAAAAGGCTAAGTCGTCCATCTTTGTGGGACATGTCCTTCAAAGACAGTGGTCCCTGTGTTGGGACACAGATCCTGACTGTCATGAATATCAATGTTGAAGTGAATAAACAGCAGCTCGGCTCATTTTGTTGTTGGGCTCAACAAGTGAGTTTTTTCCCCTCAGAGTGAAACAGAAGAACGTTTTACTGCCGTGCCTCAGTAACGTTTAAAACAACAGGATTTTGAATTAAACAGATGTGACAGAGCACACACACACACACACACACACACACACACATTCATGCCAACTGTTGTCTCAATATTCGTGAGGGAATCAGTGTCTCAACTGTGCTGCTTGAGTTTATTTCCTTCCGAGCCCCAAGACTTCATATGGTTTTATTGTTGTGGTTGCACACACACGCGCACACACACAGAAAACACACACACACACACACACACACACACACACACCCACACACACACACACACGGACGCTGGCTTGGGGCAAGTTTATTCTCATTCTCTGTAGGAATTGATAGATTTGTGCTTTCTGCTATAAACACGACACAGATATCTATTCTGTGTGTGTGTGTGTGTGCGTGCGTGCGTGCGTGCGTGCGTGCGTGCGTGTGTGTAAAAAACAGTCATTAGCTGATAATGTTTTATTGTGAAGCGTGTTTACTGCACTGAATGAATATGCAGACACACACTCCAGCATCATTTATCCTCCCACTTACTTTGTGTGTGTGTGTGTGTGTGTGTGTGTGTGTGTGTGTGGTCTTAATAGCCATTAACATCCCCTGAAGGTGTGATCTGAAACATAATATTTTGGCCAGAATCGTCTCCTCTGCAGCTCCACTGTACCGTGTAATTAACATTAACGCTTCGCCTCAGCAGCTTCATGAGTGACACTTATTACAGGAAACGGTGTTTGAACTTCTCCGCTGAATATTGTGACTAATTGATTATCTTTTTGTCGTTGTTAACGCTTAATGAAGTGCATCTTTTGATGATTCTGAATCAAATGTACAGAAACATTCAGACGCCGTCGCTCCTCAGGTGATAGAACATTAAACTTCTGAAAGCCTCGATAATCAAATGAACGAGTCTGTTCCGTCTGGCGAGAGCAATTTACTGCCTCGCTGTGTGTTCTGAGAAGTAAATAAAAGGTTTGATGTTCCAAGGAATTCATCATTAGGGAGGAAAGTAGGGGCTTTGACGGTGTATGACTATATATATGTAGACAAATGAGTACTGTGTATAAGTTTATCCTCATTTTCAACCTTGGAACCAGCAGCTGACAAAACAGTCTCAGGTCAAGATCCATTCGGCAGGTGCTTTGGGGCTTTCATTAATATCACAGGATCTCCATCAGTATGTAGAATTAGCTCAGCTGTCACGAAATTGTAGCCAAGATTCAACACTGAGGTGCTGAATGACCATTAACTGATCATCTGAGTGTTGCCCCCCCCCATGGGACTTTATCCATTCATCCGACACAACTTTTTATCCAAGTGGGCTTTGTTGCTCTTTTAAGTGTGTCTTTTTATATTTAAAAAATGGGCATTGAGTTAAGCTAGTCTTTGAACCTGAAGTGGACGTCTGATCAAAACCATTTCACAACCAAATACATTGTGAATAAAATATTTGCTTATTTCATTTCAATAATATGATCACTATATTCTGGTTTGTAAGAGATGGTCTGAATGGACCATTTTCTGGACGTGGAACTAAAACCATCTGGCAGTCTGCCTAATAACTGTGTTGCAGTTTTTGCCATCTGATCAGTTCCATTTTTTTTGCCAGGGACACAATGTCACCGTCTGACCAGAGTTGCTGGAAACTTTTCAGCAATGACATTTGAACAATTCCAATTCCATGACAACTGGTAAACTCCATTTGCTGATGAAGATCATGTGGTCAAAAGCCTTACTTACTAGAGCTACCACAAAGTGAACCCTTGATGTGAGCTTGTCTTGTCACTAATATGTATTTTATTTGACCTTTGAACTGAAAAGAACCACAGAATACTAACAATATATTTCTAAACTAGGTTTGTCTTCTTGTTTCATGATTTAAATCAAAACCAGGTGTCAATAAGAACAAGAATCAGGATCAGAATCAGATTCTGTCAAATTCAAAGGAACTGTGTGTAAACTTTAGGGGATTTAGTGGCATCTAGTGGTGAGGATTGCACACTGCAACCAGCTGAAACTTCTCCTGGTTAGAATTCCTTCAGCGTTCATTGTTCAGGAGGTTTTTCACAGGAGCTGAATTATCCACAGAGATCTCTTCCTCTCCAAAACCAACAGACTGATTAAAACCCTTGAAAAAAAACTGAATAAAGCAGTTTCATGTTAAAAATAAGTGTTTTTCCGAAGCTGTTTGGCATGTCACAGACGGGCAGCTAGCCCAGCAGCTGCTAAAGCGTGATCACCTTTTTGTCTGATAACTTAAGATCCAGACTGTCAGGAGGTTTTTCTCTGAAATTGAATTATTGGCAGAGGTCTCTTCCTCTAAAAAACAAACGGACCTGGTGATTTAGACCGACCCCTGAATGAAGAACTTTCATTCTAAAAATCAGTGTTTTTCTGATGCTGCTCGTCACAGAGGGGCTGCTAACTACAGTGAACAGGGCAAAAACCGAATATCTAGAGCCAGTGTTTGGTTTGTCCATCCTGGGCTACTGTAGAAACATGGCAGTGCAACATGGCCACTGACTACATAGATATAAATGGTTAAACTATTCTTATTATTAGGTGATTATAAACTAAAGAAAACATTCTTATTTTATGTAATTTCTGCCAATATCTCTCCCTAAATCCAACACACTGGACCTTTGACAAATAAAATCAGAGTCTTGATAGAACATTGTGAACATGTCTGTCACCGATGGTTTTATTTCTGTTTTGGTGCCTAGCAGCAACTTAACTATTTGCCTCTCGTCTCCAGGTCAACATGCCGGAGCTGGCCTTGCTGCGCTTCGTGGTGTTAGACGACGACTACATTGGAGACGATTTCATCGGCCAGTACAGCGTGGCCTTTGAGTGCCTTCAGCCCGGCTACCGCAATGTGCCCCTGCTGGGCATGGCGGGAGACCCCCTACCCCACACCAGCCTGTTTGTCCACGTGGCGATCACCAACCGGCGAGGAGGTGGGAAGGCCCAGCGGCGAGGTCTGTCTGTGAGGAGGGTGGGGAGGCGAGGGCGGGAGTACGTCACGCTGAGGCACACCGGCATCAAGGTGGTGGATGAGACTTTCAAATCGGCCAGTTCTCCCCTCAAAGAGGCTACGGACCTGCGGGAGGAAGCTCAGGTGAGACAGGGAATGGGTTGAAGTGAACATGCTGTTCATGTGATGCATTGTGTGACCGCCACTGCCTAGACTAGAGATGATACACCGTCTCATGGTGGTCACTTCCTGTCGACGTTACAGATCAGAAGCACAGAGAGTTGTTGACTAGAGATGATACGCCGTCTCATGGTGGTCACTTCCTGTCGACGTTACAGATCAGAAGCACAGAGAGTTGTTGACTAGGGATGATACACCGTCTCATGGTGGTCACTTCCTGTCGACGTTACAGATCAGAAGCACAGAGAGTTGTTGACTAGGGATGATACACCGTCTCATGGTGGTCACTTCCTGTCGACGTTACAGATCAGAAGCACAGAGAGTTGTTGACTAGGGACGATACACCGTCTCATGGTGGTCACTTCCTGTCAACGTTACATATCAGAAGTACAGAGAGTTGTTGACTAGGGATGATACACCGTCTTATGGTGGTCACTTGGTGTGAACTGGTAGGTCTTTAGAACATTGCAGAACGGCGCATTGCAAGAAGTTGTTTGTTTCAACTCGTTTCATCACGAATCTTTGGTCTGAACTGGACTTTAGCTAGCCTATAGACTCAAGACAATCCACTGCTATTGAGGTTCGTCAAAATTTCGAGGAAGCAGCACCGCTCAGTGTCGCTAAGCATCAATGGAAAGATGGGAACTGATTTGAAGACATGTCAATGTTTCATGAACATACAGAAGTGAGAGGTAAACTCAGAGAGAATGGAGGGAAATAACACACAGAACAGGATTTCTGGTTCAGTCAGAGCCTGAGCTGCCACACAAACACAAATCTGTTTGTCTGTCGTACAGATAATATCCACACAGCCTGTAAATTAGCTGTTTGCACAGACTGTTCTGGCTGCACTGGATAATCCACAGACTACCTTCTTAACACTTTTCATTTGGCATATTTTTTGGAAGAACTGCGGAAAAAACTGCTCAGTGAGGATTTTGGATTATCCAGAGTTACCAGGACTGTGTGGTTCAGAGAGTTTTTCATGTTTCATTGTCAGCGTTTTCAGCAGCACAAACACAACTCACCTTCACTTTGGTGGTGCAGAGGCAGAAATCTCAAAGTCTCGGCACAAACATGTTTTTGTTTTGACGTGGTGAACAAAGTAGAACCAAATCGTGTCTCTGACACCTCAGCCAGGCAAGTTAAAGAAAATACCAACAGCTGAGTCACGGCAGATCAAGTGTCACTCAGCTTTTGTATTTTTAGGCTAGGTTGATGAAGACGTCTGGTTATGAGAGTGAATCGGAGTAGCTTACATGACGGTGCTGAAATCAGACTCCACCTGAGACTTCTCTGTTGGGTGAATAAGAGACAGAGAGAGGAGGAGGAGAGCTGGTGACAAAAGGAGAGTCAGTAAGAAGAGTGGAGGAGGATTATAAAGCTTCTATAAATACCAGCAAAAGTAGAACCTGGTCTCACAGCACCCACCAGCTTATCACTGAATACAAACAATCTAAGGGAGGCTGATGTGAATACAAGTCTGCTTTCTCACTATATCTGTTTTTACAGATAGAGATCATGATACATGTGTGCTCTGTGTAGCCAAAAGTATGTGGACACCCCTTACCTGTTTCAATATGACAGGTCTTGAAATTGAACTTGATTGGTGTGCACAGTCCTGACCTTAATCCCACCCAGCACCTTTAGGATGAGCAGATCTCATCACCCAACATCAGAGCCACAGCTCACTAATGCTCCTGTGGCTGAGTGGGTGCACATCTCACATCTCAGCAGCCCGGCTCCAAAATCTTGTGGATATCCGTCCCAGAAGAGTGGAGGCTGTTACAGCAGCAGATTGTATGAGTGAAACATGTGATACTGTGATACATGTCTGTGGAGTCAGGACGTGGTTAGCCTAGCTTAGCATGAAGACAGGAAGCTGGGGGACATAGCGTTGGTGGATATGAGACAATGGGCCCCTCGGCAAAGATATGCAAAGGGCCCCACCAACTGTCCTTCACAGGAACAAGACTCACAGACTTTGTGGTGGTTTTGCCTCTTTTGTTGTTGTTTTGCATCTTTCTTTAGTCGTTTTGCAACTTATGGGTTTGTATCTCTGATGTGGTGTTGTCTGTTTTGGTTGGTTTGTGTCTCTTTGTAGTTGTTTTGTGTCTTCTTGTAGTCTTTTTGTGTCTCCTCGTAGTCTTTTTGTGTCTCCTTGTAGTCATTTTGTCTCTGTAGTCATTTTGTGTCTCTTTGTAGTCATTTTGTGTCTCCTTGTAGTCTTTTTGTGTCTCCTTGTATTCATTTTGTCTCTATAGTCATTTTGTGTCTCCTTGTAGTCATTTTGTGTCTCCTTGTAGTCATTTTGTCTTGCTGTAGTCATTTCTCTCGTTGTCATTTTGTGTCTCCTTGTGGTCATTTTAAGTCTCGTAGTAATTTTTTGTCTCTTTGTAGTCATTTTGTGTCTCCTCATAGTCTCCTCGTAGTCATTTAAAGTCTCTTTGTAGTCATTTTGTAGCCTTGTAGTCATTTTGTCTCCTTGTAGTCATTTTGTGTCTCCTAGTAGTCATTTTGTGTCTCCTTGTAGTCATTTTAAGTCTCCTTGTAGTCATTTTAAGTCTCCTTGTAGTTATTTTAAGTCTCTTTGTAGTCCTTTTGTCTCCTTGTAGTCATTTTAAGTCTCTTTGTAGTCATGTTGTCTCCTTGTAGTCATTTTGTGTCTCCTTGTAGTCATTTTAAGTCTCTTTGTGTAGTCATTTTGTGTCTCCTTGTAGTCATTTTAAGTCTCTTTGTAGTCATTTTGTGTCTCCTTGTAGTCATTTTATGTCTCCTTGTAGTCATTTTGTGTCTCTTTGTGGTTGTTTTGGCAGTTTTGTGTGACTTTTTTCTGTCTCCTTACAGTTTCCTTGCATCTCTTTTTGGTCCTTTGGTGTCTCTTTATGGTCATTTTATGTCTCTTTGTGGTCATTCTGAGTCTCTTTCTGGATGGTAGTTTTAGTGACATCTTGCAAATGAAGGCCGGGGGGGCCCATGACATGTTGGACCCCTGGACTTGTGCATGGCAGGTCCATTCAGTGACCCATCCATGGGAAACAGCTGCCTGACTCACTCCAAAGTTAAAATAGATGCCTATGACCAACATCTTTAAACCAGAAAACATGTTGTTTGTTGAATGTTTATACAACAGCAAAGTAAAAAGGACAGTTTGTGGTGTTAGAGGGGGTCATGTGCTGCAGTAGTTTCTTGATGAACACCATTTTATCCATCTGCTCAGCATATGCTGACCAGACATCCCAGTTTATCTGGGATTGTCCTGGCTTCAAACTGGGTGTTCCAAGTCCCAACTTAACACTAAAATGTTCTCATTCAAAATTCACCAAAGTGTCCTGGTTATAACTTATATTTGAAAAATTATATTATAGTTGTTTTCAATACTTACAGAGACGTTTATGATATTCTGTCCCACTCAGTCTGAATTCACCACTGATTGTCTGTATGTGCATCAATCAATCAATGTGTCATTGTCAGGACTGTTGCCATGACGCTCGCGGCTCTCTCTGACAGAACCTGTCAGTATGGTTGACTGTCATGTTGAAGACAGAGTCTCTTTTCTAAACAGCTCCAGGAGACGTGCTCCTCTTTCGTAGAGTACCCAGCAACAAAATGCTGCACACACTGCAAGAGTACAGTGTCGGTCACACACGGTGGAAACGCTGATATAAGAGATCATAATAAAATGAAAAAACATAAGCGATGGCTAAGAGCAGGAAGAGAAACCATTCAATTTAGTTACATTTTATATATAAAGCCCAATATCACAAATCACAGTTTGCCTCAGAGGGCTTTACAACATATGACATCCCTCTGTCCTTGGACCTGCACAGTGGATAAGGAAAAAACATTAACAGGGAAAAAATGGAAGAAACCTCAGGAGGAGCAACTGAGGAGGGATCTCTCCCCCAGGATGGACATAAATGCAGTGTGCACAGAACAGATCAACATAATAAAATTCTTGTCATTGTGACCTTCTTCAGCGGGGCAAACACCAGTGACAGCCATGTGAGACGTGCAGCTCAGGAGGAGACCTGCTGAAACAAAACTAGAGCTTTTCATCCAAGTACAGCTAGTCTGGTGTGTGTACAGTTTGCAAATAAACTATGTTTCGTGGGTTTCAGATGACAAAACACAAGTGTCTCTGTAGGTGTGGTAAGCACTGCAGTAATTGTTCCACATCCTGATGAAAACACCTATGGTGCATGCATGAGCACATACATGTGCACGTGCATGAACGTAAAATACACTTAAAGAGGTGTTTCACCCCTGGAGAGGAGGCCTGTAAATGAAACCAGGATGTCTCTGCAGTAGAAAGACACAATACTTTTGAAATCGTTGTTAAGAACCAGAGAAAAGAATGCTTTTGGTAAAGAGGGAGGAAACCTACAACTACCAGAATGCACTATGCTGCAGCAGATTTGATCAACACTGCTTAGTTTTACTGCTTGATCTTGAGGTTTTTCAGCCTCCATTTTAACTGTGCAGGAAACAGTATGGCACCCACTGCCTATTAACAAAGTTTCGCTATTACAGCTAATGGGGCACTAAATTATGTTTCTAAAAATACTGCAGGTTAGAAATAGACAGTGCAGTGCCATAATCTTGATATATATTTGATTAGTGCTGCCTAGTTACTACCTTTTATTGGATTTCTGTCCATCCGTCTCTTGATCTGCTTCTATACTCTTTGTGTTCGTGGTGGCAGCATGGGTGGTGGGCAGTACAGAAATGTGGAAGCACAGCCTGTAGTTGGAGCAACAGCCCGAGAGCCAGTGACACTTAGCTGTGTTTTTCGCTGGGGGCCGAGATGGGATATCTAGACTGGTTTTAAGCATGAGCTCTGGGTAGTGACCGAAAGAATGAGATCGTGGATACAAGCTGCAGAAATGAGTTTCCTCTGTAGGGTGTGTGGGCTCAGCCTTAGAGATAGGGGGAGGAGCTCGGACATTCGGAGGGAGCTCGGAGTAGAGCCGCTGCTCCTTCGCTACAAAAGGGGTCAGTTGGGTGGTTCAACATCTGATCAGGATCCTCCTGGGCGCCTCCTGTTAGAGGTGTTCTGGGCACATCCCACTGGTAGGAGGCCCCGGGGCAGACCCAGAACACACTGGAGGGATTATATATCTCATCTGGCCTGGGAACACCTCGGGGTCCCCCAGGAGGAGCTGGAAAGTGTCGCTGGGGAGAGGGACGTCTGGGGTGCTTTGCTCGGCCTGCTGCCCCTGCGACCCGGCCCTGGATAGGCGCATGAAAATGGATGAGTGGATGGTTGGAAGGAGGGAAGTTCACCACAGTTCATTTACACATACTACCTAATTTTTTTTTATACAACAGCAGAGTACCATTTTAAGAGTCCTGGTTTTTGGTGTTTGAAAATATGGGCACCCTGGTGCAGCATCTTCACCGGATGACAACTTTTTGGGAACCTCCTGAACAATGAACACTGGAGGAATTCTAACCAGGGGAATTTCAGCTTGTTGTAATCCTCACCACTAATTCTTACAGACTGCTTCTTTAAAGTACAGTTTGCTGACAGTACTGACACACAGGGGGATTACTTCCTCCACCACTTCCTAAATGTCAAACTATTCCTTTAACAACCGTGGCTTTGTAATCAGATCCTCCACATTCAGCAGTGGGTGAAATGTTTGGGTGTCCACATAGTTTTGGCCATGTAGTGTAGATTTATGGATTAATTAACTGAAAGGAAATCTCTCATTTTGGCAAATTCAGTCATCTGAAAAATAAAGGTACTCCATGACACTGATGTAACTCAGCTATCACCATGAAACACTCCAGCTCATTGGTTTGTAACATTTCCCACAGTAGCTGAATAGCCTCTTCAGTATAAACGGCAAATCAAATTCTCTGTCGGGAGATAAATCCCTATCATCTCATGAATCACCCAACCCTGACACCCTCCCACACACACGCACACACACACACACACACACACACACACGTTCACTCATTCACAAACTGCATTTAATCCGCCTGCTTCACTCTCACCGTCCTCTCCCTCTGACTTGTACTCTGGTCTCCTCCTCTCTGTCTCTCTGCCATGAGTCCAGCTGTGGGCTCATCTGCCACAGTCTGTTATTATTCATCATGCCTCTATTGCTGTTTGTCCGTCACACACACATACACAGACACACACACACTTCCACACAGGTGGGGCGTGATAATCGCTAGTCCAGTTGGAGCTGTGCCAGGTGGCAAATTGCATTCTAGTGCTTGTATGTGCAGAAACAGATCTTTTGCCTCCATTATGAAGTGACCCCAAAATGGCATTTCAGCAGATTGACACATGATTCCTATTTTTCTGTCCCTGTCAGATCCGTTAACAAACCCACTTTTGCATCCTGACACACCTGCAGCGGTCGAAAAAAGGAAAATCTCTAAATGCTTAAATGATTTTTCCATTCCACATTTTTACCATATTGTCTTCTCTTTTGCCAAATGCGCTTAAGCTAAGGCTGATTTCACTGGATTAAAAGCGGCAATGACTGCCATATTGATTTAATTCACAAGAGAGACGGCAGATGACAGCAGATAGGATGGGAGTGTGCGTTTGTGTGTGTGTGTGTGTGTGTGTGTGTGTCACCCTCTCTGACCTTCCCCAGCTTAATTTTACAGCCGGAACTGTACATCTGATCTAATACTATTTCCCCTTTCCTCCTCTTCCTCCTCCTCTTCCTCCTCATCTCTCTCTTTTGCCGTCTCACTGTTTCCAGAGCACCACCGCCAGCTTCAAAGAGCAGTGTGGGCTCCCCACGGTGGCCAAACTGAAGCAGTGCATCCAGAGCCTGGCGACCAGGCTGCAGAGCCCCGAGGGACCCATGGGGGCCACCATGGTGCTGAAGGAGGGATACCCGTGTCTGGAGGCTCTGGTCAACCTCTCAGAGCCGACACGCAAACTGCTCACTGCCTACGACACGGTGAGTTAGACAAGGGCGGAGGCTAATGGTAGAGTTCACCCACATGTGCATTAATTAAAGGGTTTTTTTATGATGTTTTGAGACCTGACATTTTGAAAGATGAGAATTGTAAAATAGACATCAACTTAAAAAAAACAAATAATGAGAAAGCTCTTCTGCAAATGTCTTGTGCTTGTCACTGATTTGAAAGGCCCCACCTGGAAAAGTTTTGAATGCCACAATAAAGCTGACAGTACTTTCTTCTTACTGTCAACAAACTCTGTAAAAACACCCAAACCAAAAAATGGATTTATTTTATTCCTACCAACTGGCATTGTCTTTGTACCTTAGAGCTCCGCTGTTGTCAAAAGAGTTGTTAAAAATAGTGAAATTAGTCTCCAACAGATGCACCATTTACTCCTGTCTCAGTGAAGTCTTAGCCGTCTGTTGTAGAAAACTGCACGTTAAAAAAAGCGAGATGAAATTAAAAATGCTTTTTAACCCTTTGAAATCACCTCCCTGCTCATTTTGTGCACTTATTTGATAATACATAGGCTACCAATAAGAAGAACTAAGTCATCTTTGTCCTTCTTCCTGTAAAACAAAACATGACGTGCTTACGTAGGTTTAAACCATGCAGTAATATCATGGCGTCACCATCAATCAGTTTGCAACTTGTAGCCCAAGCCCCCAGGAACAGGGCTGGGCTTTGAATCCAGTTTTTGTAGTGGCCAAACGATGTAACTACAGCATTCAGGTCCGTCATGGGGCGCCATTGGACACAAAAAGATTTAATCCATACACTAACATTGTGACTAGACGTCTGTAAAGCAGTGAGAAAACTTTTATGAGCGTCACAGCCCCTGTAAAATGACTGATCAGGATTTGATCCATTCGGTCTGATAACATTTCTTAAATCTTTAAGAGCCACACGATTAAATCATTTAGTCCCCATTCACGCTAGCAGACATTCTGTTTGGTCCATACGGACACTTGATCCAGTGATCCTCCGGTTCCAAGGCCAGGTCCCCATGGACTGAGCTACTGCCGCCCCCTTATGTCCCATTTCCCCAAAATACCGTGGTAACAGGCCCGCTGGCTAGAATGTATTCACTCTGAGGAGAGCTGTATCTGTGACAGCTCCAGATTATGCACAAGGCATTTTTACAGTGGACTGCTTCAGCAGCTATGGAGAGTAGAACGGGCTCTGTGTCACTCTCCCTGATGGATACTGCTCCTGTTGGTGGACACAGTCAGGACCTCACCTGGTCCACTCTACAAGTGCAGGGCTGTATTTTAAAACGTAGCTTTGTCTCTGTGCTTTGGTCTTTTGTCCAGATGCAAACTGTTTCAGGTCACTAAAAATGAACCTTTGGTGAACAGGGTGAAGATGCTCAGAAGCTCTGTTTTCAGTGTGACATGTAGACAGAGAAAAAGGAGGTTTTGGCCTGAGATGTCAGTGTATGCACCCTTATCTCCTTTGTGAGGCATCGCAAATGAGGCAACATTTCGTGCAGTGGTGTACATGACCAGTAGAGTGCTGGCTCTAACCTTCTAGCAGGCCTTTTTACATGTTTACACATTCATTTCCATTATTTTGAGGGACAGAGGCGTCAGAATACACAACAGAGGTCACTGCTCCAGGGAGCCTTCTGTTTCTAACTTTTTTTTAGCTCAGTCAGATGCATTATAGAGCGATTGACTCCTTCCTGGGTCTCCATAAATCCACTTCAGTCCTGGCCATTAGTGGAGATGTGGGATGGGAACCTCCAGACATCAGGCATAAATGTCAACTTCGACTCTGGAAGACTTGTGAGGATGTCTGATAATAAAAAAGATATGTACTTTGACATATCCGATGGTCACCCCCGGGCTAATGAGTTAAAATCCTTATTTTATTTGCACAACTTGTCATTTATTTTCCACAACAGGTTAATCTGTGGTATTCAGGAGATCAGGAGTGAAATGTTTCTCATGTTTGGAGAAGAATGTTCTGTTGAGATATGGTTAAAAACCAGAACTTAATGTCTCATATAACACAGCTACAGTGTGAAACCTTACGTGAAGTATAACCTTTACAAAAGACAGAGATCGCAGTGTGCACAGTTGCCCTCAGGAACGTTACTATTAGCCATAGAGACTGGAAGGTTTAACGGCCTCCAGAGGAGGACAGGATTTGTTTGTTGTAGAATTTAGGTGAAGTTGAGAATGAGGTTAATTCCTTGTTTAACTGACCTGTATATGAAGACGTAAGTGATGTCCTTTAAAGTAAAATGACCCCTATCTATGTTGATTTATGTTGCTTTTGTTTCAGAAGGGGAACTTTTTCTGCGGGCTGTCTAGGATAGAAGGCAGAGCATTTTGTTTGAGGACAGAGCGGGAAATTAACATGTTCTTTAGATTGATAATTCCAACACCATTGTAATGATGTCTTGTAAACCCATGAGGGTTGGGCACATGTTTGTGTGCATGACACAAAAATAAAATATCAGCATCATTGTTACATCCCGGCTGCTGATCCTGTTTCTCTCGAGAGTACATCACCATAGTGAAGATAGATGCTCTTGAAATGCCGTTTTATCTGGACTTCAACAGATGAAACATGCTCAGTAGGGATGAATGGGCTTGAGGCTGAGCGGCAAAATCAAGAGAGTACAGAGGAAGAGACTAAAACATTGTTGGCTTGTGTGATTATGCTGACGATAAGAACAATAAAAGTTTACAACCACATTAGCAGCTCTGTGAAACTGTACTCAGACGCTGAGGTTATTTGAGCTAAATGCTAATGAAAGCATGCTAACATGCCCACAGTGACAATGTTAACATGCTGATGTTAAGCAGGCACAATGATCAACATGATCACCGTCTGAGTTATTGATTCGTTTAAATGCAAATGTGTGAAATAGCATTCATAACCATCTAGTTGTAAATATATATTTCAGTCTGGACGACATTGCCATGCCTCGTGGTTTAAAATCTGTATTCAAGTGTTTTGTTTCATCACAGGACGACAGCTCTCTCTGTAAAACTGGGTCCTTAACACCATATGTAAATTCCTCAGCTCAGTTCATTCAGACGTCAGACGTCGAGTTTGGTCAAAATGTTTCCAGAAAGTTTAAAATGTTGTTATGTGACACCCGGCACTGTAGCACTGAGTGTCCTGATGCATTAGATATGCAGAAACACACTCTGAGGTGACATGCATGAAACAGTCACCCACACTCCTCCTCACACACACACACACACACACACACACACACACACACACACACTATGCATACACACACTGACTGCCAGCTGTGTCTCCTCCTACTCCATCTCCTCTTGCATCAGATCAGGACCAATCTCTCCCACCTGTTTCAGCGCTCCACTGTTACACCTACACACACCTCAGCACAGAGCGTGCTTTCTTTCCAACTGCCACGACGTGTCTGTGCACGTCAGTGGAGCTAATGATGTTTGAGTGTGAACCCAGCAAATGTGAGCCCAGCAGGTCAGTGTCAGGAAGCCACAGTTGGTGTGATCTCCAGTCGTACATCACACCTCTTTCAGCCTTTCTGGGCGCACACACAAGGCTTAGTCATCTCACACTCCCCTCTCTCATCTCCCTCTGCTGCCCTGCAGCCAGTCTTCTCTCCACTCAGTCTTTATTTAAAACAGACTTCATGCTTTGTGTTGCCGTCCAACTCGAAATCAAATCAATCCCACTTGTTCTTTTGCACTTCAGAATCAGAATCAGCTTTATTGCAGGGGAGGTTTTCACATACAAGGAATTTGCCTGGTATCTTTTTTTATCTTTAATACCTTGAAACCAGATACTGTGGTAGAAAAGTTGATGGTTATCAAACTGACAAATAAATGCAACCAGAAGGAAAATCTCAGCTGCACATAAACATCTCCTCCTCCACCACCGGCCAGAATTTTTAATACAAACTTCCACAAAAGTTTTGATTATAATGAAGTGTTTGTTCACTCCCTCAAAAAACACCTGTCATTCCTTTCAGGGTAATCGTAACTGATGATAATAAGAGCCGCCTCTCTCTCTCAGACTCTGATCAAATTAGGGAGTTCTGATCAAATATACACCAAGATTATATTGCTGAATTATCTATTTCTCACCTAGAATGTCTTCAGAAACATATTTTAGTGCACTTTTTGGCTGTAATATGAGAATTTGTGAACAGGAAGTGGCGCCATACTGTTTCCTGTATTGTAAGAACAGAAGCTGAAAAAGCAGAGATCAAACAAGACATGTATAACTGCAGACTCATTCTGTTTGTAGCGTTCATCATACGCCCCGACAAACCACGCCCACCACCAGCACAAGACAAAGCCACCAACACACAGTTATCTGAACTTATAGTGAGCGAATATGAGGACAAACGGAGCAATAATCCACATTTGAATTCATTATATAAAGACGTGATTCAGCTTATAAGTAACGAAATGTAACCCTGACTTTAACTGCCTCTCTTTGAAACAGACAGTTCATAGCTAGCTAAACACTGACTTGGCGTATTCTTATAATGGGCAGGTCACGTAGCTGTTTCAGCCGCAGCTGTACCTACCTGCATCAAAAAGTAAAACTAGGCAGTGCTGATCAAACATAAACCAAGACTCTGTCACTGCCTCGTCTGTCTCGCTCAAATGTTTTAGGTTTGTGTTTAGCCGTAGTTCAAGATTGTTTGTTTCCAACCAGTTGCCATTTTGTTTCCTGTGTCAAAATGGATCAGCTCACATTATGGCACTATACCAGCGGGAGTGTTTATTGGTCTGGTGCAGTGCATTCTGGTAATTGTAGGTTTTATACCTCTTTCTACTGCAGAGACAGCCCAGTTTTATGTAAAGGCCATCCTCTTTCCAGCATGAAATACGTCTTAAAGTGAAGAAAAGCTGCTTGAAATAATCAGATAAAACACATAATGTAGGGCTGACACTAATTATTTAATTATCTGTTTATCTGTCTGATATTTTTCTTTGGTCAATAAAATGGGAGACAGGAGTGAAAAATGTTCATCAGAGTTGTAAAACTTTACATTAGGGAAGCAGGAACAGCTCGAAAACTTACTTAGATGATAATAATTAATAATATGGAAATAGTTCCTGTTGATCTGTTTTATTAAATGACTAATCATTTCAGCTCTGATGCAGTTTATGGACGTATCATTATGAAATAAATCACACATTTCCCTCAATTTTAGCCTGACATATCTTACTATGTAATGACGAAAACTCTGTGTGTCTGTTCCACGTTTTTCTACTCACTGACGTGGTCAATCTATGTGAAACTGCACATAGGCATTGAGGACTGGCATAGGTAGAAGGTGACACAGCTACCAATGGGTATGGCCTAGTTTGGTATTGTTTGGAAACTTCACCACTCTTTGTACCATTTCAATAAAAAGCTCTGTGGGTTTGATCAGTCTTTGCTTTTAAACAAGCTGAATGAGTTAAACACAAACTGTCTTCCTGCGTGTGCAGATGATCGCCGCCCAGAAACAGCTGATTGAGAACGCGGACGCCGTTCAGGAGAGGATCGCCCAGGTGCAAAGAGAAGGTAAAGTGAGAGATGGATGAATGGATGAGATGACACGAGGCGCTAATGAACTGAGTGAAGATGGTTTTGATGAGCTCTCATGAATAAAACCACTGCAGTATGTGATATGCCCAAATCCTAAAAATTCCCCAAATGAGCGAATCTGACTGGAAACATCAAACAGCCGAACTTAATGAGGGCGACTCCTCAGAGGATCTGTCAGTAAACAACATTACGAGTGCTCGCTGGTGATTTGACACTCTCATACGTTTGTCAGTATGGATTTCTAATTAGAGAAAGGTGCTCTCATTTTTGTACTTTTTGAGATGAGACGCATTTTTAAAGAAAGCATCTCCACTTGAAATGTCGTTTACAGTAAAGTTGCACTTATAAGACCTCACAGTTCTGTCTTGCATTAACACTTTGTTTGCTGAGCAGTTCCAGGTGTAACGCAGCAGTGTGACGGCGTCTGCACAGTCAGACCTGTGCATTATTAGACCCCGTCTCTCCTGACCTTTATCTGTCAATGTAAATGTCATGCAGGGTGACACCTCAGCGTAAATATGTAAATCCAGTATCGACCCATCAAGACGTGTTGTTGACATTTGCCTCCAGACATTTTGAGTGACTCACAAAAATAAGTGAGAATCACTCTCACTCCTGACAGTTACATTTCACCTGAATCTGAGTTGTTGACACCTGCCCGTCTCTGTAAACTGATGCAAAGCTCCTGTCTGTGTTTGTTTTGCAGGCATGGACTTCCACGAGGATCTGTCTCGGCTCGGGGAGAAGGAGGGACTGAAGGGACGCAAGCAGTGCAAAGCTGTGGAGAGTTTCACCTGGAACATCACTGTCCTCAAGGTACTCATAAAGATATCAAAACTCTCAGAATGAATGGGGTTAATTACCTTTCTTTTTTATTCTTCCCTCTGTTTCATGATAACTGTGACATATCTGATATTTCATCCACACTTTTATTCACCAGTTAAAGTTCAAGTTGAACACAACAAAGAGGCACAAACGCACTCCACGGTTCAGCTGAGGCTAACAGCAGTCTGTCGTAGCAAATTCAAAATGGAAATTAATCGTTTTCATTGCTAAATTAGGCACTTCCTGTTATTGCCTCCATCTGTTGCAATTACACATTATTGCAATAAAGCACTCACATTATTCACCAATTTAATTTGACATGACAGACCACCGTGTTAGCTTTGGCTCAAGTGCTTCTTGCAGTGAATCTAAACGGTAGAGTTTTCCTATTTTTACTGCATTAAACTCCAGATGGATCTGCCGTCCTGATGTAAAGGAAAAAAGAGAATAAACCCACCTGTTTAGGGGCTGTTAAATTCACTCAGCACCAAAACATTTTGATATATTGATTTTGGATCCCTGACATAAAACATGAGGCAGCTATTCAGCTTTGTGCATGTTTATGTAAACGTTTATTTTTAATTGTTTTCAGGATTTAGTTTTGTGGAATATCCTTAACTAAAATTCTTAAACTGTTACAATTAATATTTATTTATTCAAAGAAAGGATGAGTGTGTGATGGAGGTTGTTTTTGGTGAGAAAATCACAGAGAGGAACCACCCGACCCTGCAGCTGTCTGAGGTTCAGGTTTCCCAGCTTGCAGATGTGAGGCCTGTGCTACGAACCCAGTTTAACTTACCCAGGATATCTTCTCATTATCTGGTTTGACTAACCCTAAAACTGGCCTTCTGGATAACCAGTACTACAAAGCTGGTTATCAACTAGTCCAGTCTCAACTCGAGCCGAGTTGACTGGACCTCTAGCCACGAGCGTGTTCATGTGGGAGAGGCGGGGCTGTTAGTTACGGGCGACGTCATCAGAACCATGAATGAAGTCGGCTACTTCATATCATATGAGGTGAAACTGTACCAAAAGTGTCTGCAACTCTGAGACAGTGAAATGTCAGTCATGTGGGATGGAATATTAGTATTTTTACTTTAATTGGATGATGACGAAACAACTCTAAATATGTCACATAAAATACTTTAAAGTGACACCAGACTGTTTCTGCAATTGAAGTAAAAAAAATGGAAAAGTAGTTAATGACTGATGACTGTTGGGATTGGGTCAAAGTTAGCCACTAGCTGGTGAACAAAGTGGAAAATCTAGCAGTCAAAGAGACAGATATGTTCTTCAGAGCTGAGAGGAGAGTGAATGTTGGACTCTGCAAAAACACTTGTTCTGTTGCCCCCAAGACGCCAAAAACAAATCAGTGAATGCAGCTTCAAATCAGTTGGTAAATATGTCCGCAGTTGTCCAGGACTCCTGCCAATCACATACCAGGAAACAGTCCCAGCTAATAACAGCGTGTAAAACAAATGCTACTTCACATCTACTGCATGCATGAGTCAAACTTGTGTCTTCCTGCAGGGTCAGAGCGATCTGCTGCGAGGAGCTAAGATGGATTCCCTGGATGCCCTGAGGCAGCTGGCTCTGGCCTGCGAAGCCTGTGGACTCACCTCCTCCTCCTCCTCCTCCAACTCCTCGTCCTCCACCTTCTCCACCGCCGAGCTGCACTACTCCTCCCACCCTCTGTCTGGCCGCCGAAGCAGCACGCATGGCAACGGCCGCATCTGATGAAAAAGGGAGCGGACAGAGTAATTACAGAGGATAACAGAGATGAGGAGATACGAGAGAGATGGAACAAAAAAGCACCACAGGAGACAGAGGCTTTTCTCTCTGGCAGTGTGTGTATCCCTTTATCCAGTGCAGTATGTGTCTAGACTAGCCTAGACCGAAGCAGTGTGTCTGTTAAAGCCTTACGGTGAGGTCATCAATTTATCACTGAAAGGTCCGGCCTGTAGAGAGGCTCATCATGAATGTCGTAACTCAGCCGTGGAAAGGCAAAGAGAGACTCTCCACACGGGTTCTTGAACTTTTTGACGGCTCCTGCTTGCTTTTCTGTGAGAAAATGTGTGACTCAATATTGTAACTCTGCGGGTTTTCCTCATTAGACAGGAAATAATAGTCGCCTGAATAATTTGTGACAACGGGGCTGTCGTGATGTTCACGGTCCTGTTGGTGTTTGGAGGTAGAGTGAGGAATGGAGATATGATGGCACGAGTTATTCTCTGCCTCAGCATTTCAGCTCGTCCCCTGGGAAGGCAACAAGATCACCTGTGTGTGTGTGTGTGTGTGTTTACAGTGTTGCAAGTGGTGCTGTAAGCGACTGATTGACAGGATGTGACCCAGAAAAAACACACAGGTGGAGACAGATTCAAGTAGCCTATGTTTGTAATGTAGTACTACTTCTTTAAACTCACAAAAGTTTTATGGTAATTCTAATTTTCCTTTAGATGCAACTGCAGTTAATGCAACTGAACTCTCACAGCAGCTTCAAGTAGAAACAGACAACTTTTTAACTCCCCCCCTCTGGCATTTCTGTCGTTCTGTTGTTACAGTTTGTGCCACGGTCGTAAAGACAACCGAATTTTTTTCCTTTTCCCTCAGAGGCTAGCAACTCCCAACACACAGTCAACTCTGCATTTTGTTTTCCACTAGGGTGTTTGACCGTCTGCCATTACTGAGCTCGACTCAAGCCGGCTGATGGTGTCATCTGCAACTCAGCTGGTCAGATCGCTGGCAGCTGGTTTTAACGCTGATAATTAGATTAGATAATTGAGCTTATCTAAAGTATCACTGGTTATTAATGAGGTTTGGGAGTTTGGACAGATTAAACGTCTTGTTCATTCAAACATTGGCTAATTTATCTAATTGACTGCGTTGGTTCTTTCCAGACATGAATCTCTTAAATGGGGATAGCTGCCGATAGCTACAAAGGAAAACAAAAGCGCTGCCCTCTTCCCGCTTTCGTTGCGCAGTGGTTTGACGCTGCATTTTGTTTTGCCACAGTTAATGTGGTTGTTCCACGATGGTGGATGGTAACTGAAAAGAATATAAGTCCAGTTCAGACCAAAGATTTGTGCCGAGATGAAACCGTTTTAGAACGTTGCGGTGAAAAGTTGCAGCGGTGTGAACTGGCCGGTCTGAGCTTGACTCAAGCCAGCTGATGGTGTCACCTGACACTCAGCTGGTCAAATCGCTGGCGGCTGGTTTTAAAGCCGATAATTCGATTAGATAATTGAACTTATCTAAAGTATCAGTGCTTATTATGAGGTTTGGGAGTTTGGACAAATGAAACGTCTTGTTCATTCAAACATTGGCTGACTTATCTAATTGACTGCGTTGGTTCTTTCCAGACTTGAATCTCTTAACAAAAGCTGGACTTCTTGTCTGGTCTGTTTCTAAACTTTTAACGAGAGTACACAAAGATCCGCTTGCAACTCTGAGCACACACACCTTTCATCATCTAACTGCTACGCTCATGTATTGTGTGAAATAACCAGCAGCACACATACACAGACACACACACACACACACACACACACACAGGCTCTTGTTATCTCCACCAGCCCGTCATGTTCACTTGGAGAGGGGACGGCTGAAACGCGAGGAGAAGAGGTGTAGCGAAGAGGAGACACGGTAATTGGAGAAGTTGCGGATGTGTGTTGATACTGTAGTACAACATGTCTGCTGTAGTACATGTGTGGATCACATAACCTCCTCACTATACCAACATGTGGAGCAAAGTGACGCTCAGAGACTGTACATGTGTTAGTGTGTAGAACAGATGCCTGCAGCAGTGATGAAGTACACAGTATTGATGTAGCAATAATAAGTTACGGGAGAGTGGGCGAGGGTGTGTAACTCAGTGTGACGTGACTGAAGGAGTGACAACAGTAACTTTATAGCTCAGTGATGCTTTTAAATGTGTTTGAAAATGGTGTCCAGCAGGTGCTACTGATCTTAGCTCATAGGTGTGCTTACCTGTAAGTGATGGCGTTCCACTCGGCCTTTTGAGTTCAACTGTGTGTTTCTTCTTGACGCAGGCAAACACCTGATACCTGTTCTTTTAACTCAGCTTTTCTACTCATATTCTTGTATGTTGTGATGCTGCGTTTGAACCAAACCTGACAAAGTGATGCTGAACAACACACAGGACTAAGCTAACAGATTAGACGCTGATCTTTTCTCTCTTGAACAAAATTTTATCTCCAGTGTTGGTGATTTACAGGCTTTATACTAAGTTGAAGGATTACATGTTTTAAGTCGTTTAGTTTAAAGGGTAACTTCAGTGTTTTTGCTCTGTTTTTGTTTCTAAGTGATAAACGGGAACAACAGTTTTGAAACTGGTCCAGTACTGAGCGAGGAGCTGACCACTGTCAACCTATGGAAAGAGAAAGACCTTTATGTTTAAGAGTAAGAGTAAAGCTAAAAACACGCTGGTGCTGCCACTGCGTGTCAAGTGAAGCGTGTCAAGTGCCGCCCTTTACACATGCTGGGCGTGTTGCGCTGCAGCTCGACGACCATGCAAAGTACTTAAACTGAAAGATTTGTTCTTCCTCCACCTCCGCATGAGCCTAAAATCATGTGTGGAGGGCCACTAATTAAAATTGATTTCTCACCTGAAGAGCCCAGGAAGTATCTTTTAGGCCATTGTCTTCATAACAACGGGACTGTGGGTTGTTTAGCTTGGGGTTTTTTCGACCTCAACAATGAGTCTCTCCTCATCCATTTGTCATGACACATGAGACACAGCAACAGCTGCAGAGTTCTCTTTATACATCCATGGTGAGGAGAGGACAACAGCTGCAGAGTTCTCTTTATACATCCATGGTGAGGAGAGGAGTCGAGCTGCCACAGGAGCAGAGACAAAGAGCTGCTACGGGAGCTGGTGTGTGCAAGCAGAGAGTGAGAGGGGGAAACGCATTTAATTGCGGGGGTGGCAAAGGCTGGAAATAGGACAGTGGCGTCATTAGTCTCGCGTGACCAACCTCCCTTACTTCGGAATGGGAATCTGGGGACATTTGTCTTTCGTTTTGTAATAGAAATGGGCGGGGATATCCAGACCACGTGACGGCGTTGCCATAGGTGCGGCACGTGTGTTACATGTAACAGAGACGTTGCAGCTCTGCAATATAGCTGAATCAAATGAAATCATATCCATTTTAATCTCTTCTTGCGATGCACTGAACACTTCCTTTTCTGTTGTACTACGGACAACAATTTGGGGAACAGCAATTCCGGTGTGGGCGGGTGTAAGGCAAAGCTTATCAGCCGTTGGTCGAGGAAGTACGGAAGTACACGGATTTGGATCTAATCACATCACTGCTGCTGGGAGCCAGCGCTAGTTCTATTACAACTTTCCTAAGGGAATGTCCACAGACGACAGAGTCAGCCAGTGTGCTGACGTCATCGGCGTCTGTGTAAGAGACTATGGCGTCATGTGCAGCCGGGACATGCGTCCAGGAGCGCTGACGTGCGTCTAGTTGCTGCTGGTGTGGGGTTGTACATTGAAAATAATAGGGCGTATGTATTTTTGACGCATGCTGTGTGCAGCAGGTGTGTTTTGGCCTTTAGAGTTCAACCAGAAACATCCGCAAAATTACCAGTGCCAAACACACCAGACTCCATTTAAAGAAACAGCATTTTAGCATGTAAAGAAACAGCATGTTTATTTCAACCAAAGCAGAGTTAGCGATTGTTGGAGCAGTGGAAAGACAAACCAAGACAGCTTTTTGTGAGTTTCATTTTGATTCTGTCGACTTTGAATGACGTGTGTTTTATGCTGATAAAATTCTAAAAGTCTGGTGGGTTTGATGATGGTGACTTTGGGGCTGTTTCCGGTTAAAAAAAATTGAGTAATCCTTTCCATAGTGTTGTCAGGTGCTTATAGTAATAATCTGAGCCTGTCAGTGGCAAAAACACTTTTAGTGGATGAAAATTGACGCCAGTTTCACTGCGCTGTCTCTGGACCAAAACTGGACCAGATGTTGTTCCCATTAGTCACTTAGACACAAAAACATGGGGACATTGTGTCCGAGTTGAAAAAGGTTCCCTTTAAACAGGGCTTTTTTTTTCTTAGTTCCAAGAACTTAACATTTTAGAGGTTTTTAAGGAGTTATGTCATTAAACAGATCAAGTCAGGCAGGTGTGTTTGAAATGTTTTTTTATTATCTTTAATCTCACTATGATGTCACGGATTTAAATTGATTTCCACCTAACTCTGCAAACAGAAGCAGGCGTGAGTCGAGCAGGGAACCCTTGAGTGGAAGACATTTTGAATGTTTATTCTGCCCTTTGAGGGAGGCAGGAAGGTGGACCGACGGGAGACGAGCATCACAGATAAACATTGTAAGGCGCTCACCTGCAGTTCGACCCAGCCGCTGGCATTTTGCAGCAGACAGGATGTAATGAGAAACACTGAACTGCGGGCATGACACTACGGTTTGCTAACCCCCTCTTTAAGTGCTTGTGCAGGACTACTGTATGTTCTGAATGGCATCCTGTATTTTTGTACGCTGTTTCGCTGCCTTTCATTTATCTACGCATTCCTTTCCTTTTCAAATATCATTGACCTCGTTCTTACCTCCACTTCTCTCCATCCTGTTGAGAGACAGAGCTGATGTACTGAGTCCTAGCCACAGGAGGAGGTTGACCTGATAACATTTCCATGACTGGGTTTTTTCCTCTTTTGTTTGTTTGTGTGTCTGAGAGAAGGCACGTGCTTCTAAAAGTAGACATATATATAGAAGAGAGAGCAAAGGTTGAAGGACAGAAGAAGAAGAAGAGGGGATGGATATTGGATTAACTGTTGTGTGGTTGGCTGGGCACACCTGCAGAGCTCCATAATTGGCTGTGAGCAATAGACAGAGTGACAGCACCTGCTGTTTGGGTCTATTAATAACAATCTGACTCACTGGAGGCCTTGGCATGTGTGTATATGCTGGTGTGCTTCATGTCTGTCATGATACCATGGTGCCCTTATCCCTCGCCTGATGATGCAAACTGGTCCCCACACAATACAAACACAGTCATTGCCAAACTATTTGCCATGTTTCCTCTTGAACGCATTGAAGCAGCTTCAGGAGCCATTTGGAGGATCTCCACTGCCCCTGAGCGGTCTCTTGGAGATGTGCTGACCTGCAGGGAGCATCCTTCTGCATTAATGATGCATCAGCTACAGTAAAACATACCACAGTATTAGCTTTCCGTGTTCCGGTTTACATGCCTGCTGACACGGGGCATACAACTGGGTCAGAGAGCGAACAGGCGATGGGATGCAGTAAAGATGGAGGTCACAGGGTGTATCTTTGAGGGTGAACATAAGAGTAGGAGGTCAGGTTTCAGTAATTAGCTCTTTTCTAGTTAACCTCATTCTCAGAATAATTCATTAGGTACGTACTGTATTTACAGAGAAGACGTAGACAGTGATGACTGTGCTGCTCCATTAAACTAAATGTAAAAACAGAGAAATACGGCAGCTTGTTATTTCAGTGGAGACCAACCTTTGCAGTGTGACCAGAAGATACAACTCCTGAGGCGCTGGTTTGTAGCTGGCTGATTCCAAAAGGACCATACCTGTGTTTCTGCAAGAATTAAAGTGGAAATAGACAACTTCTTTACATCTCTTCCCCTCAAGCATTTCCAAGTGGCGGCACTGCTGTTGCAAAGATAACCAGAATACTTCCTGTTTCTGTCACTTTAGATGTTCCACCATATCCCATTTCTGCTTCTTTGGTAACGGGATAGTAACTGCAAAGAACTTTTATTGATACTCTTTGGTGACTAGGAATATCTACCAGATGAAACCAAGCCAAGGCATCCTCTGCAGTAGTCATGTGATGCCATTGGGCCCAAAAAGATCTTTCCTGCAGACTGGAGAGACGTCTATAAATCAGTGGATACTTTTTTTGGAGCGTCACAACCCCAGCGATATGACTCGTTTCACTATTGGGATTTAATCCATTCAGTTCAACAACATTTCCAAAGTCTACAAGAGCCACAAAATTAAATAATTTTACCTCCTTTCAAATTAGCATAGAGCTAAATCAGAAATTAGCCACTTGGCTCGCAAACGTCTGTGCACTTGCTCTATGGGCCCAACGATGCAGGAATTTGATACCCAGGAAGTCAAAGCTTTTTGACTCCATGCCCTAATGAGCAAGTTTCATAGGAATAAACAGGGCCTCACTTTAACCCTTTGAAACCTGAAGCAACATCACTTTCAAACTGCTGCTTTCAAACACCTTTTGCAAGTATTTCAATCTCTGAGCCCCGAGAAAGTTGGTGTGATTTCTTTCAAAAGCACGGGGGAAAAAAAAGGCAGTGAGCAACTTGGTAAGAAATGTCCCACAAGTTGCAAAAAACTAATAGATTTAGAAAATGATCTAAAATTGGGGAAAAAAGAAAAAGGCTGTTTATAAAATATATATTTAGAATTAATATTATTACGTACTTAAAATTATGGGACAGAATTATTCGAATTTTTAAGCACTTCTTCCAGGTCATTTCCTTGTTTGTTTGTTTGTTTTTAACTTTCTTTTTTTTTTTCTTTTTTTTTTTTTACTAATTTTCTTAATTAATTTTTTTCTTTTTATTAATTTCTTGCAAATTTTTGTGGCCATTTCTTCTTTCATTGCTCATTGCTTTCTTTCCATGTTTTTGTAAGAAATCAAGCCAATTTGCTCAGGTTTCAAAGGGTTAAACACTGTATCCATGGATGGACTTCAACTGCAAAATGTCATTCAAATTAATACCTACTAACCAGGAAGAGACTCAAAATGACCACAAGGAGCCACAAAAAGACCCCAAAGAGATGCATAGGAACTGCAAAGAGACACGGAATAACTACAGAGACACAAAGAGACACAAAATTACTAAGAAGAGATGCAAAACCACCTCAAAACACAAGAAATATCTAGGGAAAAGGGGCAAAACAACCACAAAGAGACACAACATGACCACAAAGACTAACAAAACATAGACAGAGGGACACAAAACGACTACAGAGAGATGCAAAACAACAAAAAAAAGATGCAAAATCACCACAAAGTCTCCGTTTCTTACTCCTTGGGGAGATGGTGGGGCCTTTTGCTTCTATATGCCCAGGGACCCAGTCTCTCGTAATCCGCCCGTGTCTATATCCAGTTCCCTTAATACAAAAGTGCTATCCTCTTTCTGTGTTGGTTGCAAAATGTTTGACATGCTTCCTTTGTGCTGTAAATTGAGCCTTCATTTCTCAAGGAGAACATACCCGGTGGCAGACAGAGCTGCACAGTGAAAGTGAGGCTTATAGGGAAGCAATCTAAATGCTGATAGTCACATTATTCTTTAGCTATTACATTATGCAGTCAACATTTACTTTATAATGAGACCGTAAAGCAAAAAAAACCCTGTTTATTTCCACTTTAACCTGCTTACTTCAAATCATTTACTGCACACAGACCATTTTATTTTAATGATATAGACTGAATGTGCTTTTTTACCTTCCAGGCAGCTATTAGTTGCAGTTAATGTCAGTAAAGTCGGCTCGCAGAGATTTGCTTAAAGTGAATCCAGGTCAGGGAGCATCATGCTCAGGTTTATTTTTGCTGTAATAGCACATTGTGGTGATGCAAATTAAAGCAACTTTTGAGACGTGCACAGCCTTGTATGTGCAAGAAGCGACCAAACTGACAATATCCGCCTCACAAGGTACATTCTTGCTTATTATTTGTCGTCTGGGTCTGAATTTCTAACAATAGAGCTCATCAGTGCGACTGTGGCATGATTTCCCCACAGCAGCAGAATTTTTCAAATAAACTTTCCTTCCTTTTGCACCAGCACACAGTGATGATGCCTCTGTTCATATAAATAAAACTGAGCATGATGTGCGCTGTGTTGGAGCACGTGTCCAGAGGAAGTTTCAGGTCCATAAAGGTTGCAAAGTTTTGGAAAACAGTCAGCAGTGAAGCACGAAACACCGATATGGTCCTTTAAACATATTTACATATGAAGCATTTTCTTATCCTCTCCTTTATGTCACTGCGCCTACCTGATGATATGTTTACCTCTGCAGAAGGCACTGTGGTCATCCTCTCACTACAGTGCTTTATGATGTTCAATATGTTGTATCTCATTATAACCTGATGCTGCACCCTGATCTCTAAAGTACAGACTCCTCTACGTCCCTTTATGCCCTTAAAAGTGGTGGGTGAGGTGTGATTTCTTTGAGTTTGAAGGACAGAGGTGGCAGACAGATCCGTGCTAAAGTGCAGGGTGTTGCATCAGGTGCATTGTATCTCTGTTACCCACGTGTCTTAACCCAGAGCTCGCTCTCTCTGTGCTCTTCAGTGTGTGATGCTACCTATCTCTGCAGACCAGTGGTCAAATAGTGCTTAGCATTCATTCGAATAATTGAAAGAGTTGTTTATACCTGCCATAGTGACGTGGACAAAGTCGTGTGAAACACTTGAAATGTGTTGAGGTATTTTTAGGTTCTATATTACCCGTGGCATCTGCAGTGTCTGTGTTGGCCTGTGTCTACACCGCTGACCTTTAATCCAGTGTTGCTCCCTGTTCTTACAGTCACTGTATGTTTTTGTAAAATAGAAGAAAAAAAATGACCAAAAGAAGAAAAATATTTATTGAAGTGTGTTTTAAAAACCATAAATAAATATAATGAATTAAATGGACCTTGCTTTTATTTTGAAAAGCTACTGTGTTTTCTATCTGACAAGTAATCAAATATAACAAGAGTATGTATCCCGGACTAAATAAAGTTATCTTTTCCTGACCAATTCATCTTGTTGCCTCGTTTTTAGGGATCCATGATACTGAACTTTCTTCTGATATCCAATATGCTCATACAGATATCGATATATCCCCTCCTAATTTTAGTCATCATATTATGCATGCATACTCTCACTCATACTTAAGGTGACGGCCCACCAGCAGATGGAGACATGAAATACAACACTTTTCAATGTATCTAATATCGTGAGCAAAGGGTCAGTTGAGGTGGTTCAACATCTGATCAGGATCCTCCTGGACGCCTCCTGTTAGAGGTGTTCCAGGCACGTCCCACTGGTAGGAGGCCCCGGGGCAGACCCAGAACACACTGGAGGGATTATATATCTCGTCTGAACATTAATCAACATTTCAACTGCAGTCCTTTGGTGAGATGTTTTGACACCAATAAAAGGATAAAAATCACAGGACAATTCACAGGACAGAGACAGCATAAAGACATGAAGACAGCATTAACTACAGCAATTAGAAACTGTCAGAGTAGAACAGGAGCCATGCAAAGCAACTAGCAACAGCAGAGCATCAGAACAATACAATAACACAACAGCAAACAGACATGTCAGCAACACGCTGCACCAACACACAGACATGCAGAGCAGCAACAGAAACTAAACATAGATAAAACACAGTAGTCATTGTGTAGGTTATGTGCACTAACACACAGGCCACCTGACAGAAAGTGAAGCATGCTGTTAATAAAACAGATAGAAACCCCTCCAACAAACGGTTTAGCTATCATGATCTGCAAGGAGCTGTGTTTGTAGAGAAGGCTCTGGCAGCCTGTTGGTTAACGAGCCAATTAATCACCATAGCAACAACCTGTCTAGTCAGGTTCTGCAGTGTGAAAGGACTGTGACCAAACCAACTTCTTCTGTGGTGTGTGTAAACCACTTAAGGTAAGTGTTTGCCTGTTATGTGGTTCTGTTGGTTCTGTTGGTGTGAGGAGGTCATTTGTGTTCAGTCAGTCCCTCACTGCCTGTTTGTTTCTCTGTGGTCACTCATGCTGATGTTGCCATGGCTACAGAGCCTTGGTAAGTTCAGTTATGAAGCCAATGTTACATAGAAAATGAGAAATTCACCCACTGCTGACTACTGAGAGTTAGCTGCCTGTTGTTGTGTGTTACTAAATATCATTATTACTAATTTGGGACTGTATTTAGATTTGACCATGTTAGTATTACTGTCCTGTTTTAGACTACACACACTCCTCCTCATACGCCCCCTGGTGTTGTGGCAGATACACTGAGGATATATAACCACTGTGTCTATATACCTGATACCAACACTGTTCAGTGAAGTTACATTAACCAGAGCCAGTCTCTGTGTCCTCATCCGACCCCCCATATTGGTGAACACAACCTAACCCAGCTAAAGCCTCTACTACAATGTTTATAAAGGACATAAAGATCTGTGATCGGCTTTTGTTGTTGTAGAAGCCAGAAACCTGCAGCCTCATCAGCCTTCAACAGTTGAATTGTGCTGCATTGTAGGTGCTTATATTATTTTGTCTACCCCACTTATTAATGAGTGTAGACTAGGTAACAGAAACACCTCCCAGTAACACAGTACAGTTCAACAGCACCACAAACTACATCCTCTACTGTACACAGGTACAAATCTGAGGTACTTATATTTCACTTTAGTATTTTATTAGGGTCCTGGCAGTTTACACTATTGTAATCCTAGGTATTCTTCTTCTTCTTCTTCTTTCTTCTTCCGAGGAAATCATACTTCCCATGGGTGAAAACTCACCAAACTTTGCACAAAGGTCCAGTCTCATGCCAGATATCC
>NC_065512.1:2915790-2924508 GCF_006386435.1 Epinephelus moara
AATCTGCTTTTCCATGCATGGACGGCTGCTAAACCTGCACGTCTGGCTTAGTCAGTTTGTGAAGCTACACATGAATTGTCACTGACTAATTAGCTCAGTGAGATAGAAATTAATTCTTAGTCTCAGAGGTTGTGAGTTCAAGCCTCAGCTGATGCAAAAGGCAGATTGTGTTGCTAAATGTCTTCCAATTCTTCTGTTTATTGCTCAGAATTGCCTAAAAATGCCCGGACCCGACCCATCACTGCGCAGCAGCTATAGTTGCTTTTATATCCACTCCATTTATTGAGGCAGAAGGTTATTTAGGTACAAGTTTGGCTATTTTACAAGTTGATATTTTACACAACCATGATAAAAATGCACAGGTGAAATTATTAACTAAGAATTAATTGACAGAAAATTAATTGGCAGTTTCATAATCATTCATGCAGAACTGCCAAACACTTAACGGTTCCAGTTTCTCAGATGTGAAGATTTGCTGCTTCTGCTTTTGATTATTTTAATGTATTTGTAATAATTGTGAGGTTTGGACTGTTGTTTGGACAAAACAAACTTTTTGAAGTTGACTTTGGACTCTGGGAGAATTTTTACGAACCAAAACAATTATGAGATTCATAATCCAGTTTATTGCCAAGTAGTAATTTTCACATACAAGGAATTTGCTTTGGTGTATTGGTGCATAAAATAAGCATAGTAAGGGAGATTAAATTAAAAAATAAAAAGTATTTTAAAAAAATAATAAGCAAAAATATAAGATAGAAAAAAGGTCTGAAAAAAATATGAAAATTATGTATAATACATCTGAATTAAAATGAAAGAGCTGTGCAGTTCTCAGAAGTGGTAGGTGGTGTATAAATGTGCAAAACTGTACAAGGAATGCACAATATGTAGAGATATAATCTATAATGAAAATGATCAGAAGTTGCAGTTTGATTTAGAAAATAATGAAATGAAATGAAATGTAAAATAATGCTTTTACATGAATGCATAAATAATAATAATAAGCTAATGTTAATGGTCGTTTCTTCACTGAGTAACCTACTACTTTCAGAAGTAAGTAACAAATACAGAAGTAAGAGGTTGTTGATCTGTCTGATCTGTGTCTGTCAGCTTTCTCCAAATCTACTTTTACTTCTGAAGTGGAGCTTCTACTTAACAGTAGAGCAATCCTGCAATTTCTCCATGTGCCTGTAGGGGGCAGCATTACACTTTGTTAGCATTCAGCCTGGTTAGAAGAAGAAGAATTCAAACTAGAGCAGCAGTTAGACAGTCAGCCATGCTTTGAACAAACCAACAGGTCGGTCAGAATGAGTCATTAAAGCACAATGAATGTTACAGAAGATGTTTCATGTGCAGAAAGACACACTTACCAACATTTAAACTGAGCTAACTTCCTGTTTTACCTCCAAATAAAGTGATTAAACAACCAGATAATCTGTCTGGTGTGTTGGTTTGTGATCAGACTGCTTGTGTGTCTTTGCCCACAGGTCTTTACTGTAGATGCACCATGTTTACACATCTCAGCAGTTTGGTGAGTACAATGTCTTTGTAATTATTGGAAATAATGATCGAAGTTATGAACACATGAGCCCACACACTGAGGAGGCCATGATTTTCCTTGCTGTGTGTTTGCTTTGCCAGGCTGCTCTGGTCATTTGCAGTGTCTGCTGCTGTTCATACAGTGTGTATATGTGTGTGTAAATGTGACTGTGCTGCTGCTGCTTGTATTTGTGACTCTGTTGGTTGTGATGCCAGCTGTGGCCCAGCTCTTACATCCTGGTATCAGAGGAGCCCCTCCACAGAGGGGTCTCCACCCTGAGATACTGTGTTTGTGTGTTCACAGTCGTTGGCTGTCTCATGTCTCCCCTGCAGACCTGCCTGTGTGTGTGTGTGTGTGTGATGTGTTGGCTCGTGCTTCCCTCTGTCTTGCTGCTATACGTGGTGTATTTGCATCAGTATGAATTGCTTCCTCGCTGTCGCCTGCTTTAATTTCCCTGGGCTGTTGTCAGGCGTGTGCATTAGGATGCCTTTATGCTGTCAAGCATTGTGAATGTTATGGGCTGAATTGATTTTGTGCTAATTTCCTCCGACAGCAGCTTGTTGCTATTGTTTAGTGTTCACAGTTAATCACTGTGAAGGCTTCTCAGGGGGAGGTGGAGTTGTTTGTCGGCTTTATGGATGTAAACATGACAGGTGTCCTGCACACAGCCCATTGTCTGGCTTTACTTTGGCTTCATTGTAAACTTAACATGGCTTTTGTCACACATTACTCTACACCACAAATACATACGTTGATTTATGGTATGATAATATGCATATGAAGAATAATCTGCTGCCCTCTACCTCCTGCTCCCCGTGCCTCTGCAGAGCCAAGGAAATTATTAAGGAGTGTTTCCACCCAGGTCACAAACTGTTCCCTCTCCTGCCCTCTGGTCGGAGATACAGGAGCTTAAAGTCGTGCACAAATAGACTCAACAACAGTTTTTACCTGAGGGCCATCAGGCCGATAAATCAAAACATATGAAAGAATTTTGCTCTTCAAGTGCAATCCACTTTTGTTTTACATGTGCAGCAGCTTCATACAGCCTATTTCTGTTTTTATACTATTTATTTCTGATTTTACGAATGATTATGTGTCTGCTTGTACCGGCTTGTTTTAGCAAGTACAAAACTAGTTGGGGGTTGAGATGGAGCTCTTCGTTCAGTAAGTAGAAGATGACCTGATTTCCAAAAGGCAAAAACTTAAAGATGACACATTTCTTTAATACCTTAAGCAACATGACTTCTTGATTTCAATCTTTAACAGTTTCAAAATAACAAAAAAGGAAAAGGGCCTGAAGCCAAAGTTTGGGTATGCAGGTATCACACCTTCTTAACCCGTTTTGTATCCAGCTCAGAGTCTTTCATTTCTTGTTTGGAGGATTTTCACCCATTCTTCCTGCAAATTCTTCATGCACTGCTCTTGCTCTATGTCTAGGTGTTTGTTTGTTTTTTGTTTGTTTGTTTTTTTTTAGCCTTTATTTGACAGGAAGTGAAGGGGGAGAGAGAGAGGGAATGACATGCAGCAAAGGGCCACAGGCTGGAGTCGAACCTGGGCCGCTGCGGCAACGGCCTTGTACATGGGGCGCCTGCTCTACCACTAAGCCACCAACGCCCCTAGGTCTTTGTTTAGGTCTGGGGACTGTGAGGGCCATGGCAAAACCTTCAGCTGGTTCCTCTTGAGGTCGTCCATTGTGGATTTGGAGGTGTGTTACGGATCATTGTCCTCTCTTCAAGATATTTTAAGCCTTTAATCGATAGGACAGATGAGCGTGAAGGCATCAATGGCATCATGCATCATGCAGCAAAGGGCCACAGGCTGGAGTCGAACCCGGGCCACTGCGGCAACAGTCGTGTACATGGGGCGCCTGCTCTACCACTAAGCCACCGACACCCCCATCTTCAGTTTTTTTACAGATGCTGTGATGTTTGCTTCCAGCATAAATCCATTCTTCCCTCTACATGTGAAATGTTCCCGGTGCCAGTGGCTGCAACACAAGCCCAAAGCTGGATCCATCCAGCCCCGTGTTTAACAGTTGGACAGGCGTTCTTTTTTATGAAATTCTGCACCAAAGTGCACATGGGAGAGGTATTTCTTGTAGGCTTTGTCCAAGAAATTCCTTTCTATAAATCTATTAATTTTAAGTTTTCCCTAACGCTAACTAAGCGATCCCTTTCTGGTAGAAAGAAAGAAAGAAAATTTCTCCCAGCTGCCTTCAAAACCCGGCATGCTTCCTGGGGGCCTGCACCCAACTTGCATTATGTCACCCACCTGCGGGAACCTTTTATTAATCCAGTGCGTCACAGTGCATTCTGGTAGTTGTAGGTTTTCCACCTCTTGAGCTAAAGCAAACGCAACAGTCCTTTTCTCAGTTTTCTGTGGTCATGTAGCACCAGTGTCAAAAAGTATTTGATTTCTGTCTGTGGCGTTCAACAGTCCAGTTCTATAAAGGGACCATCTTTTCAGCAGTGAAATACATATTTAATAACTGTTTGTTGCGTATTTAGATTTATTTATCTCAGTTTGTTAGACACTATAACTCAGCGTTAAATACTCAGACAATAATCCCTTATCAAAGACATGCTAATAAGTAACAATTAACAACAGTACAGAAATGTTCCACACAGCTTACAGTCTGGGGCTGTTAAATAAATCTGCTTGTTTGGTGTGATCTGTTCCACACATGTCTAAATGTTCAAAATACGGCACATTCTTTTAATCAGAAAATTTTTAAATGGACACGAAATGTACAAACAAAATGATGATAAACTGCTCTGCAGATGAGAAGCTGTCAGTTACAGTAGCAGGTGTAATTACAACCATTCCTTGGTTATGGTGAGCAGTCCCAGCAGTGACAAGACAAACCTTTCTCAGAGCTGTTACTCCCTGCAGGGTTTGAAATATACTGCACATGTCGTCAGTCTGTATGTCCAGCAGAGGGAGGCAGACATCAAGCTATTTTCTTTTGGGTCCAACTCAAAATCATTTCATTGATCAACCGGGTCCTTCGTCACAAATGATATATTTACATGAATATATTTGATGTTAAATACTAATTATATTCAGTTGACATTGTAAGTCATTGTATTTTATGTTTTTCCCCTTATTTTTCAATTTGTTTAAATTATTTTATTAGTTTTTCATCAAGGTTTTTTAATAGTGATGTGTGCATCATGAATGAACGCTTCGGTCATGTTTCTTTATTGTCACATGCTCAGGAAGTTACATAACCTGCTTAACAGTTTATGGATAAGGGCACAACTAACAGTGTTTTTATTATCAATAAGTCTTATGATTTTTTTTCTTGATTAATTGATTAGATAGATATAAATTGTCATTGTACAAGCACAACAAAATTAAGTCTACTCTCATACACGATGCAGTGAAAGGACAGTCGTTAGAGAATGTAGGACACTAATCAAAAAGCTACAATGGCAACAACTTTCAAAAACAAATAAATAGATGAATATTTAGCTCTGGTCAAACGAGCAGTCAGGTAGTAAAATCGTTCTTTTTATTGTCTAAATGGTGTCCATGCTGACGTCTTAAAATTGCTTATTTTATTTGACCAATGGCCCAAAACCCAAAGTTATTAAATCTACATTGAAACACAGAAGCAACAAATCCCACAGAGCTGTAAGCAGCATATTTTTGGTATTTTCACTTAAAAGAATGAGTGAAATGATGAACTGATTATCAAAATAGTTGCTGATTAATTTTCTATAAATCAACTTATCATTTCTGCTCCACTTTATGTGATTGGTTGCGAGCTGAAAGAAGTTTTCACGGCATGTTGTGTGATATAAAGTCTTTTCTTCTTCGTCAGGAAGGTAAAGACATCGGGTGCACTGGATGGTCGGAAACGGACATGTTGCCTGTAGATGGAGACAGTCTGTGTTAAATGGTTTGTGATGTATGTGTCCACAGATCCTACAGTTCACATGTCATCAGATGATAACTTAACAAGCCTGACCATCATCACATCTGTTGATTTTGTGATGTATTGTCTTTTATATTTGGGTTGAGGGGCAGTAAAGTCTCCATAGCTGCGGTATCTGCCCCCCACCCACACACCCACACACACACACACACACACACACACACCCTCGCTCCCTCAGGAGGTGTTGGGCAGCAGATGGGAGGTGATGGAACTGTGTGGTAGTGTAGGCGGTGACATGACAAGCTGTCAGGCCCTAATGCAGGCTAACATCTGGAGGTTGTTGGCCACGTCACTTCTTGCCTGCCGGCGGGGTCCTGTAGCCTGGGGCCACAAGCCACCCTGAGGGACATTCACCCGTGGCCGAACCTGGGCCTCTGAGACAGGAAGCCGCAGCAATAATGGTTCCCGTACAGCAGGAGTCACTTTGCCTTCGACGTTAAAGTGGAAGCAAAAAATGAAGCTTGTGTTGGGGGTAATATCGACTGAGCTGCGGTACGGACTGTCACACTGATGTGCATGTACCAAATAGGGCTGAAAATCTGGCATGAATATAAATTTAGTTTGGAAATAACTTTGTGGCTGTACAGCTTTTGAGAGACATGAAGCATACAGTAGTTCTCAGTGTATTTATCACAGTAAACAGCTGTGGCAAACTACAAATAGACCATCATAAGACATCCTCTGTGAGTGGGTGGCGGAGACGCGACAGCATGCACAGCAGGATAATACAGGGCCCGTTAAAACTGTTAGTGCCATTGAGGCACTAGGCTATTAGTGCGTCAGGCTCGCCTTGAGCATCCAAGAAGCAAGTGCCTCTTCTATTTTAATGACAGCCCTCACCCAGAGGTAATTTCACCATGATTAAGGCAGAAGCAAAAAAAATCATCTCTTAAAAGTCTCTAAATTGCATCTTATTTATCCACCTTTTAACTAACTACAAAAGGCAGACAGACAATGGCACTGCATGTTTCTACCTCTCCTGGTGAACAATTATACTTGAGACATTATCTGGTCCGTCCTTATATGGGTATTAAATATGGCACAGAGGAGATGACACACAGCGGAGCTTTGATGGAAAAGTTTAGATGAAAGAAATTAGATTTTTTAAACTGCCTGATGCAAATAAGCCTTGTGGTTTAGTTTCACTGCCTCGTCTCTGGTTTTAATTTTACACATACTTTGTATCAGGCCTTTCCTCCATTGTTAAAGTGTTATTTGAACTACTGTAGCAGTGTGGCTCAGAGGACGGCTGCGTCTGTCTGATGCTTTGTTGGTTGGTTGGTCCACCACTTTGGTCCAGACTTAGTTTTCTAAACAGTTATTGAATGTGTTGCCATGAAATGTGGTCCAAGTATTCATGTTCCCCTGAGGATGAAGCCTGCTGACTTTAGTGATCCCCTAACTTTTCCCCTGGCACCACCAGAGAGTTTTCATTGTTCCCAGTTTGATGATTCTCAGCCTCATCTATGACGTGCCACCATGAAATTTAAAGTCTTACGCCATCATCAGGTTCAAATTTTAATTTGTCCAGTCCTCTAAATACCTGCAAAAGTAACGTTCCCATCAGCCTCAGCAAATGTTAGCATGTTAACACGCCAAACTAAGATGGTGAACATCATCACGTGTTAGCTTAAACTTCCTCTGTGCACCCCTCCAGGAGCTGCTAACGTGGCTGAAGACTGTTGTTTCCTTTCTTTATGTGTTCTCTCTCCGCTGGGCTCAGCTCATAGACTGTATATAAAGATGGCCGACATGTCTTTACTTCTTACCACTGTCAAAAATGAAGCCAAAATATCCTGGATACAGCTGCTGCTGTCTCCCGCTTGTGACATCATTTGAAGCCGGAGTCTGCGCAGCAGTGATCGCTGCAGTATCACGTTCCCGTCTATACAGCCGTCAGACCTATCGCAAGCAGTGTGTGTGAACGCGAGTACACTGATTGGCAGACTGTCAGTCATGACCTCAAACCCTTTTTGTAAAGCATCAAATAAACACTATGACACTTGCACACACAGCAGTGTGATAAGGACTACCTAAAATGACAGAAATCATCTTTCTAAATAATGAATTTGACGTGTACTTTGTTCCTCTAGTTTGGCCCCTGTCCCATCAGCTACCATGGAGGGTGCGGGGTTTATGACCTATGACTATATTCTTTCATTTTTCTTTATATGATAGTGTGACTAACGATTGTCAGGAAATGGGGAAAGAGAGAGAGGAGACAACATGCTGCAAAGGGCTGCAGCTAAGAACTTGCATGGTCTGCCTGCAGTGGTGCAGTGGAGGGTATGTGCAGGTAAACAGGGTACAGCCGCCTCTTTGTCTGGGCGTTTACAGTGCATCTACCTACCAGCTGAATACCCTTTGGAATATATAGGAAAATATACAACAGTTAGTTCCAACCGAGCATTTTGATTGGACAGGAGGCTTTCCATGAGTGCTGATGTACAGTATAACAGCACTGACACTTTTACCTCTGTGTGTATCACTCTGCGTTACAGCTGTTCTGAGCCGTTAATTATGTTAACTAGCTGAATTAGCCTGAATACTTCACTGTAAATCTCCAAGTGTGCTCATATGACAGCAGGAGATGACACAACATGCTGATTGAGCTGGTGACTGGTTGGCATCACACATGTCTCACCAAAGTGGCTGTCAGTGACTGATTTTATTATTTGTTTGCAAAATAAATGGATACACACAGGTATAGCCTGCGTGACACAAAGTAGCTGGCGTGTGATAAAGTGTAGACCTACTCTGTGTCTCAAATATACTTCTGTACTTAGACTTAATATTTTGAGTGCATAAGTGCGTTCACACTGAGAAGTATGAAAAATGCAGTGCACTATGAGTACCCGGATGGTGCACTCAAAACCGTCAAGAAGTTGAGTGTGGAACTATGGACACTTCTTGTCCTCAATGGTCGCCATCTTGGCTACATAGTGGAAGGGGAGGAACCACTTTTCAAACTGGAAATGGCGGCCGAGGACTGTGCGACCGTGAACGTCACTGCATTGTACAAATACATGTGTTTTTTTGCACTAAGCACCACTATACTGTTGTTGGGTATAAGCCAGCAGTATGTTTGTTGGGATCATTCAGCAGTCTGTAATGATTTGGTACCGCAAATGATAACGTGAATGCTAATGCTAGTTTGCTAACTAGCTAACTTGCAGTCGTCATTTCCGGTGAGTGCACAATGGCCTTGTTTGGTTTGAGACAACACTACCCTGTCGAAATT
>NC_065512.1:2925414-2926983 GCF_006386435.1 Epinephelus moara
ATGACTAAGTCATGGTATGGTATGCTGTACATAATCACGGAAACTGTCAGTGTGTCATTCTGTCAGTCAGTCATTCTGTCTGTCCCACGTTTTTCTACTCACTGACGTGGTCAATCTATGTGAAACTACACATAGGCATTGAGGATTGGCATAGGTAGAAGGACTAGTTTTGAAAGACACAGCTTAAAAGAACTGCAAGAACAGTCTCAATTAACAAACATCTGAAGATTATTAAACAGACTAACAGGACTCAGTCCATTTTCTCTGCTACAACTAAACACTAAATCCACAGCACACAGTCAGAGGAAAGTGTTTCTCATTGGCTGAATCCCAAAAATCAGTTTCATGAACCCGGGATGTGACGAACGCGGTCCCATCAAGGCCGCTCGTCTCTATCAAATCACCCTCTATTGTGTGAGGCGCAGAGGACGTGGATAATTGCACTCACCAGAATCGCTGTTGCACCTCTCGGAGCCCTCCCACTCCAGAGGCCCTGAGAAGTCCCACCCCCCTACCTGAGCAATCACACGCCATCTTCACAGACATTGTATTATAATCACAGCCATTCACAAACTTCCTAAAGTTCAGATTTACCTCTGCATATTATCCTCCTGCATCATCCCTCCTGCTCTATTCTTTTCATTTATTTTCTCACTTGATTGCACGCTCGACGACTCATCAGCCCACAGAGTCCGTCACTTAGTCACAGTGACTTTGGATCCTGGACGAGCTGCTTTGCAAATGACTGAAACACTTGTGTATTCAGTTGTAATCCTTCCACAGGCGCTCACACACACACACACACACACAGACACACACACACACACACACACACACACACACACAGACTCCTCTAGCTAATGTTGCTAATGTTAATAGCTTGTGCGGCTTTAATTGGTTCCTAAACGCTGTAAGCAGGGTTCCCACTGTGTGTTTAATGAACAGGTAGCACTCCATGATTACAGCAATCTCAACCCACCACCCCGCTGCTACAGACTCCCCTCACACACACACACACACACACACACACCAGCACACACCACACACACCGTCCCCGGCCTCGTACGCAAATGGACAAAGGCAATTTGCGAGGCTCCTGCGCACTGCAGGATGCTGGGTAAATTAGAGACGAGGACGAGAGGGAGAGAGGGACGGGGCGACGGAGACAACAAAAGAAAATGAGCAGAGATGAGGGCAGAAAAATGATTACTGGTTTATGAAGGAGAGAAGGAATCATTTCATAGCTCATGGTCGTGTGTGAACAGTAGGTGATTTGCTCCTGAGGTGTGTGTGTGTGTGTGTGTGTGTGTGTGTGTGTGTGTGTGTGTGTGTGTGGTTAAGAAGCTCTGCTGATTATAAAACGTGTGTCGTCTTTGTCTCGTTTTGTTGTAATTGTATTTGACGTCTGTAAAACGTGTGTTCTGTTGTTTTTTTTTACCATAGATTCATGAAATTATTGAAACAGTTCTCAAGAGTCACCTGAGACACAAACTTGTCTCGGCCTCCATTCCAATGCTCCTCTCCTCTCCTCTCCTCTCCTCTCCTCTCCTCTCCTCTCCTCTCCTCTCC
>NC_065512.1:2927893-2958505 GCF_006386435.1 Epinephelus moara
CCTCCCCTCTTTTCCTCTACTTCTCCTCTCTCCTTCTCCCCTCTTGGTTCCTTCCCATCCCTCCCGGCTTTTTTCTACCTTTTCTCTCTTGTTTCCTCTTCTCCTTTTCTCACTTCTCTTGTTTCCTCCCCTCCCTCCCCTCTTTTTTGTCTACCTCTCCTCTTTTGTTCTTACCTCTCCCATTTCCTCCCCTCGTTTCTTCCTCACTTGTTTCCTCCTCTGCCCTCTTGCTCTCCCCTCCCATATTTCCTCCTCTCCTCTCCCCTCTTGTTGCCTTCTCTCATCTCTTGTTTCTTCTTCTTCTTTCCTCACTTCTCTTGTTTCCTCCCCTCCCTCCCCTCCTTATTTCTAACTCTCCTCTCTTGTTTCCTCCTCTGCTCTCTTGTTCTCCCCTCTAGTGTTTCCTCCCCTCCTCTCCCCCGTTGTTTCCCTTCCTCCTCCATCTGTTAGTCCTTGTCTATCCTGAGGCACAGAGTCAGAAGCTCCTCTTCTCAGGCGGCTGATGAAGATGTGAGATGACAGGCGTCTTTCTCTCTTCTTCTCTCACACAGAATGAGTAGAACCAGAGGTGGGTCTCGTTGGAGGCCTGTATATATGTACGGCTGGGTGGCAAACCTCATGTTGTATACATATTTGTTCAAACATGTGCAAGCTGCTCAGTAATCCTCCCCACTCTGTTTCCCCTCCCACACATGTATATAAACAGGCAGGCCTCTGCCCATCTCAGCTACCATGGGGGAGACGCGATGGGTGAGGTGAGTGAGACGGGGGATGGTGAGGGCCAGATGCCCTCTGTAAATAAGCAGGGAGTCCTTAGAGGGGCGCCGTCGGGCGTCCTGACTCACCCGTCCCGAAGGACGTAATCAGGGTGTCCCCCCCCCCCCCCCCCTACCTTGTGTAAGGGGTGAGGAGGGGTGAGGACAACAGAGGGTCTGGTCTGTATGTGCCTGGTGCTGACACAGAGGAGCTGTGGGTCTAATTCATTAAACCAGCCTTCTAATATAAACAGCCATTCATTTCACTGCCTGACACTGGGCCGTCTGGACAATGTGAAGAGCCCCCATAGAACTGCCATACACTGCTGTTTGTGTGTGTGTGTGTGTGTGTGTGTGTGTGTGTGTGCGCAGTCTGGCTGTTTGTGTGTATGAAGTCTCAGAGAGCCTGTTGGTCCTGAGCAGGTACAGTGAGGCTAACCAGAGGCCCTCAGGAGCCTCGGCACGGTTCACAGAGCAACTGAAATGCATAATCTTATTTTTTGGAAATTCCACATTAATGTAAAATCCAGTTAGATATTATGGTCTGTATGGATTCTGTAATAAAGGAAGGACGTTGAGATGTTACCAACTTATGTTAGTCGTGATTTGCAGTCAGCATCTACACCTAGAGACCAGTAAACTTTTTAAAATTCCGAATCGTGTACTTTTGCTTTTTACTTTACGTACGTCCTGCAGCTGCACCTACAAAGTACCTACTGTTGGATGCAGTTTGCACACAGTCGGGACTTGTTCATAACATAACACCCTGAACTTTGTCAAGCTGTCATCTCTTTGCATCTCCGTTGATGTGATGTATCTTCCACTGTGCACTGTGGACGACTGTGGGTCAGAATAACCAGCAAAGCATGCTGGCCTGCAGACTGCAAAATGCAACCAGATGCAGTAGAACATCCTGGTATTTTTGGCATACTGCATTTGAGATATATGTATTGACACATACCAGATCTTTTTCTGACATACTAAACAGTATGGTAGTATGGGTACTGGACAGTTAGAAATACCAGAATGTAGATACAGTACATGATGATATGAGAATAACTTATTCACATGACATTGACAAACAGCCCAGGACAAACTAGAGAAACAGTAAAAAGGAGAAAAGAAGCGTCCACACACTGCAGCTTCCTGAGGTGAAATTTATTAGCATATCCACAAGTAATGTTTTGAGCTTATGCTCTTCTCCAGGCTAGTCTGAAATCACTTGCGGATGTGCTAATAAATTGTCCCTCTGCTAAGTCCCGCCCCTCCAATGCAGACTGGCCAATCATAGCGTAGCATCAACCAGCCCCAACAGGGGTTCGATAACAACACAGCTGTGCTCCATTGACTCTAATGCAGTCGTTTCAGATTTCCTTCATTTTTAGGCTGGTTTTGTGGATTTGGAGCTAAATGTTGTGCCTGGGGCACGTCGCATATTAATGATACTTGTAGGTTGGACAAAGATATACATTTCTTCCCTGTTCCAAAACCAAAATCAAACCCTGAAACTACTAACTACTGAATGTATACACATGCTGCTTTTGCTTTTTAATGATTACTAGTCCATACCCATTGGTAGCTTTGTCACCTTCTACCTATGCCAATCCTCAGTGCCTATGTGCAGTTTCACATAGATTGACCACGTCAGTGAGTAGAAAAACGTGGGACAGACAGAATGACTGACTGACAGAACGACACACTGACAGTTTCCCTGATTATGTACAGCATACCATACCATGACTTAGTCATACCAAACATTAGAAACACCAACATTGGTCCACAGGGGGAGCCACAGCGATCGGTCGCATTTTAGCCTCTTTGAAGCATTTTTCTGTTGTTATAGCGCCACCCAGTTGCCAATTAGAGTTAAATTTCTCCAGTCACCTTGAGGCGTCCTGTTCTACATATCTACCAAGTTTAGTAAAAATCCATATGGCGGTTAGGCCTAGATAAGAAATGAGCTCTCTAGCGCCCCCATTTTGTTTGATGGGGTCAATAATGGAGGGGTCCCCTCAGATTATGTGTGGTCATATGCCTACAAAGTTGCGTGGTGATGGGTGAAACCCTTGAGATGTTATACACCTTTATGTGATGAGCCACGCCCTCCGCAATATTCATTGCCTTATAGAAGCTCAGTTTTAGTAAGTTTTCCAACTTTTGCCAAGAGGGAACTTTAGATATTGGTCCCTAGATTATGTTCACCCAGTTTCATGCAGATCGCTCAAACTTCCTAGGAAGAGATCCATTTGAAGTGTTTTTCAAAAAATTCAAAATGGCGGAAAATCTATATAAGCGGAAGTTATGGGTTCTTGAGGCAAATGTGTTCCTCATGAGGAGAGGCATCTCTGTGCAAAGTTTCATGTCTCTACGACATACGGGGCATGAGATATGCCCATTCAAAGTTTGACATTTCAATCGGTTGCTATAGCGCCCCCCTTTGGCCAATTGATGTAATATTGCTTCATTGGCATCCTCCCATGACCCTCTACCACTGTGCCAAATTTCACATGGATTGACCAAGTCAGTGAGGAGAAAAACGTGGAACAGACACACACACAGAGTTTTCCCTCATTCTATAGTAAGATAACAGTGAAACAAAGACCGACCATGCTGTACAGGAACCAGTGAAGGGAAGCAGGGAAACTTCACTGATATTGTGGCGATGCGACACAGCTGGTTCAATATCAGCAAAGTTTCCCTTTATATTCATTGTCTTGTGTGGCGATCAGCAGTGATGTGGTGGTTCACTTTCACACTGTGATCTGTAGCCTATAGTTCGGCTTTAGCTTCTAACTATCTTTGTCTTTTTAACCTGTTGTTGCTGCTGAGTCAGTTTGACATCCTGGATATATCCTTCAAACACAGACTGTAGACCCCTCTGTCTGCTTCTCTCTGACATCACTGTTTCATTTCTCCAAAAATATGATGTTTCTTCAGGGAGTGCAGTTAGTTACAGTGTGGGCTCCATGCTTACACACTTAAGGTAGATGCAGTATGTGGACATTCCTCATGTTTTGTACTGATATCTTTTATTGGTGCCGCACCTGCATTACACAGGTTTCGGATGTTCATAACCAGTATGCTTTTTTAGACAAACAGTAGGTCTTAAAAATCTTATCAAAGTTAAATGATACAAACCTCAGTGTCTCTGTTTAACAGGGATGCTGAGTAACAGGATTACAAAGACGAGGCTGTCAAAAATGAATATTTAGGCAGTAGACATGTGAACAGTGCTTTTGGAGGACTTACAGTTGGAAAAAGAAAAGGTGATCGTTAGAAATCAAAAGCAAAAAGGTCGACCAATCAGTTAATCAAAATATGTTGCAACACTTCCAGAGTTCCAGATCAAAGTTTTCAGCAAGCAGTTAGTGAAACTTTCAGGAGGTTGGATTCATAACTTTTAAATTGTCCTTTGCAAACAGAATAGATGTTCTAAATCTCTGGTTAACTTTCAACTAAAAACTAATGCAGACACATGCATGCTGTGCAGTCTCCTGCAGGGCCAAATTGTCCAGATGAGACCCCCGCTGCACACACTTGGCTCCATGTCTTCTCTTGTTCTTTTGCTATAAAGTGTCTCCTTTTGTTAATCCGAGAGAAAAGAACGATAGCAGAAGCCTCAAATGATCCAGAGTGCTGAAAGCAGACAGATGTATTTAGAGGTAATGATGAGTAATCATGAAAAATAAGATGTTTTTTTTTTGTCTTTTGGACTTTAAAAACCCAGAAGAGTGAGGGAAAGTGTTGAGTTTTGATGTCCATGTAAGGACCTGCTCGGTTTAATCACCCAAATCATCACAGCTTTACTAAAATGGAGTTTGACAGTTTTAAAGAAAAGAATTTTACAAAGAAGAGGAAGAAAGACGCCAGTTTATCCGATCACATTGTGTTGCAGCCTCCTATAGGTGGCAGATGGATCCTCACTGACCAACACACTGTCCAGCTGTTATTTAGGGACACGTTGACAGTAAACACTGCCGTTGACAACAGACAGACAGACAGGCAGTACACACCCACTGACACTGATACTGAATGTGGAATGTGGGTTTTATGGGCTTAAAAATGCACACACACACACACACACACATTATGCACTCACGTCTGTGCACACATGCAGACACACACATGCAAACACGCCCAGCCGTCCAAGCATGCAAGCATCCACCCGCCCACACATGCAAACACACACAAACACACACGCACCTAGGTATCTGTGACCACTAATTGTGTCTGGCCAGTGCCGTCCCCAGCAGCCAGGGTCATGAGAGTGCTGCGGTGCAGGACAGGGTAGCCATTGCGGTAGCCTCTTAAACATAGCTTATCCTGAGGCCTGTTATTACCCTGAGAAACTATCATCTTTTTCTCCTCAAAACCGTCCTGCTCAGTCGATTTAATGAAGCAGGCATTCCAACGGAGGGAAATGAGCAACAACTCCCACAGTCCCACGCAGCACCAGCAATTAATGGTTCGAGACAACAACCTCCGGGAAGGAGACAGGGATTTTCTTACAGCAGATAGGTTTATCCTAACAATGTTATTATCACTTGTCTCTGGTGTTTGTCTTTGTTCAGGCTTTGTCGGCCTTTTTGATTCTTCCTCATGTTGAAGCTTCGTCATGGTTGAAACTGTCAGAGCACTGTCACTGTGAAAGAGACAAGTTAAAGTTTTTATTCATCATGACGTACAGTGTGCAGGTGGCTGATCTTTGCTCAGAATGTGATGACAATGTCTGCATTTCATCCTCTAACACGACATGTCACACATTCACACCCCGGTGGCCGAGGCTCCCATACATGGTGCCACCTGCTACTCAGTACTAGACAAAATGCACTCACACATCAGAGGCCACTGGGAGCCATTTGGGGTTCAGTATCTGGCCCAGGGACACTTTGAAATGCAGGCAGGAGGAGCCAGGGATTGAACTGCCGATATTCCGCTTAGTGGACAACCAGACAAGAATAGTTGTGACAAAAGGCAGATTATTTTTCAGATGACAATAAAGTTTACTATTGAGGATAGATAGATAGATGTAGGCAGGGGGCCTCGGCATTATTAACATGATGCCAGGGCAGCCTTTGCGTTGTATCTTGATGCAGAAGGGTTGGCAGTAGGAGGGGATCGGCAGTTAGGTTTTGTTGGTCTCCTGGGTCAAAGTCCGGGTCAGATTCCAGTGTTTGTTGGACATGTTCCACCTCCCCTCCTGCCCAGCCTGAGGGGACTTTCAGGCTCTTTAAACCAAGTCACCCTGCAGCTCGTCAACAGACGACCACTTTTAATAAAAAGATCTGTTCTTCATATTTGGGCAGCCACTAATTACAGTTGATTTCTCACCTGAAGAGCTGATCTTCAGAGCTGTGACTCACCACGAAGTATCTTTAAGGCCACTGTCTTTATAATGGCGGGAACATGGGGCATTTAGCTCGGGATATTTCTCGACCTCAACAATGAGTTTCCCCTCACCTATTCTTCATCACACACGGGACACAGCAACAGCTACAGATTTCCTTTTATACATCTATGGTGAGGAGAGGAGTCGAGCTGCCAGAGGAGCAGAGAAGAAGAGCTGCTACAGGAGATGGTCTGGTACAAGCAAAGAGCGAGTGGGGGTAAAATGCATTTAATTCCAGAGATGGCGAGGCTGGAAATGGGACAGTGGCGTGAAGGGCTGTGGGGCGGCGCATCCGGGAGCATCAATGTGCATCTAGCCACCAGTGTGACTTTGTACATTAAAAATAATAGGGACGTATTTTTTGAAGTGCAGCATTTGCCACCGGTGAGTTTTGGCCTTTATGATGAGACAGAAGGGTTTACATTGGTGGAAAGCCAGATGCGCCTCATACAAATGCTTTATACTGTCCCACAACGTCTTTACAGTGACTGTCTAAAGCCCTTTTTAAACAGGAATTGTGCAAATTTGCAGGAAAGCCCAATCAGTGTTTTTTCAGCATTGGCAGTATAAAAACAAAATCGGGGAGTGCAGCAAAATGCCGCCTACCTACTTTTGTTTATACAGAATGTGCCTTTTTCGGGGCAATGGGGGGCGTGAGCAAGTAACAAAACGTGTAGCTCAGCGTGTGACGTAAACAGTGACGTGGGAGGGAAGCCGCGGCTGGTCAGTCCTTCGGCGATTCTCTCGTAAGTCGGCCCGTTCTTCACCGTCCCCGTCATCTGACGGTTAATGGCCTCTTCGTTTGCGAGGACAAGGAGGGCGCGCAATTCCTTGTCTCCCCAGTTGCTCATCTTTACAGTGTCTGTCAGGTTTGTGTTTCCCTCTTGCTACTAGCTGCTCGCTAATTCCTGCTATCAGCTGTTTCCTGTTTATCCACTGCCAGTGGCTCACACATGCGGCGTCATCAACAGCTCCTCCCACAAGTCATTAACAGCCCCTCCTGTTGCGGAAGGCCACCTCGGTTTGTTTAAACCAAAAAGGTTCCGCCAATATGTCTACCCTACGAGGCGGAAAATTGGGCACCTCGGATCAACTCGCCAATCTGGCTCTGTGTGTCTAAACGCTCGCAGCTTGCCGGCAAAACGGCCCAACATTCACTGAAAATCTGGCAGTGTAAAAGGGGCTTAAGTGGCTTTTTTGGACGCCCTGGAGGTGAGACTGGGCAGCTCACAAATTAGCACCCATACTATCTGGGTTGGGTTAGATTTAGGAAAAGAATCATGGTGGGGCATTGTTACATTATATGTTATATACGTGACGTTACGAACGTACATAACTTAAAATAACTCAGTGTTAGTTGTGACTTTTGGTGTCAAACGGTACATGAACCCCGGCCCCCTGGGTCAAAGTAATGTGTTTGTGCTACCCGTCCATCACTCCAGATCACCACTCTACACAGACTTTGTCGCTACTAAGTCACCTGACTTTCTCCTTTGCTACCTTCATATGAGCACATAGGTGACACAGTCACAGCCTTCTGACTCACTGTTACCTGAATTACAGAAATTTAAGTGCGTTACTTTTCGTAGGTAAAAGTACGAACAGTGAGTGAGAACAGCCTGGTTTGATCAGACTGAAGCACTCGACCTTGCCACTTACTTTGAATGTGATTTCTAGAAATGTAAAGAATTCAGAAACTATTGAAATGACAGGTATGGAATAAAACCAGCAGCAGTCCTTCGTGCTCTCTCAACATGTGATGGCTTTTCTTTACGTATTTGTCCTGTTGGAACGAATTTCCTGTTTCACTTTCAGAATAATATCAGTTGTTTAAAGAAGGCAGAGCTGCGAGCTGAGTGACGGCACAGCATTTAACTTTTCTTCTCCTCTCAAGGACTCCCCTTCAACTGTTGACTTGAATTAGTCTCCTGCTGCCTTTATTAGCCGCAGCGGTGGAATCAGAGAAGGCTGTCTGCGAGGATCATGGAGGAAGGAAGGAGGAGGGGCGGGAGGGGGGCGACCGCTAAGTGCTTCACTTCTGATCTCTGATGGGGGTCATGGGGTCGCCGCTCAGCCTCACCCTGATGACTTCTGACACCGCATGAGCAACCAAAACCACACACACAAAAACACACACACACACGGGATTTGAACTGAGCACAGAAAGCCACATCCTTGGGGACGGTTGGAGCACTGATACAATTAACTCAAGTGCAACTACTTCTGCAGTCGAATCGCTCCAGTGTCAGCTCAAAGTAAAAGAGCAGCTTCTAATCAAAGCACTCACTTCATTATTCAGACATTAGGAACAAAACTCTGTGAACATTTCTACAAAGTCTGAGCTGATAACAAGCTATTTTTAAGTAGCTGCTACAAACAATTAATGGGTCAACATCAGGCTGATGTTTACGGGAAGGTTGCTCTCTAATCATATCACCAAATTAGCAGTAATTTGGGGTTCTGACTGCGACTGGTCTCATTTTACTCACTAGTTTATGTCTGAGCGTACCAGTGTCAGACAAGTTGTAATTAAAAATGAAATGTAATCACATATAATACATGTTTTTAAGGGTACTCCAGACTCTCTGAACGTCTGATAGTTGGTGGCAGAGCAGAGCGGCAGACAAAATAAGGGGAGCAGTTACAGTTGTTTTCCAGCGTCAGGAAATATTGAAAGTTTTATGTGTTGTTGCTGAACTCAACTATTAACTGTTTACTGAAGAGAACTAAAACTAAATTGTTTTAAGGGCTGCATCTCAGAGAAGCTCATGTATGATGCTGACTGCTGTAGTTTGTTTTCAGGAAACTGTTGTCAGACAAAACAATATTTGTTGCCACAAAATACGACTTCCCCTTTTATTTCCCATTTAAAGCTTTTTATGGTTTGAAAAATGATTATTAAGTATCAGCTTGTACCAGCTCTTCACTGAAGCTATATGTTCAATAAAATATTTGAACCTGACACTTCATGTTTTTATGGCCTCACTAGATGGCTTTTGCATCATTTTCTACACATTTTCCTCCAAAAGAAAGATGTAATTTTGTTTATGTATGTTTTATTTCATGCTTTGAGACAAAGCAGACATTCTTAGTATTAAACCAAGACCACAATCTTTTCCTTTTTGTAACCAGGTGCTGCAGGTACCTAAACATAACCACCCTGTTCTCATTCCCATGCCGTCAAATACCGACACTTTGTCACACACCTCGCTGTGTGATATCGACGCCAGTGGCGACGTTTAGCATCTTTTAGAGATGCACAGGGCTTTCAGCTAACTCTAATGTAAGTTGATCCGTGGCAATACTTGACGCTGAGAGCAGCTGACAGAGTATATGGAATGGGAGTGACCGGGGTCAAACAACACTGGACTTTCACCCAGAAAACTACAGTTTGTGTCCTGTGTGAAACCAAAAGTCAACCTGTTCCAACCTGTTCTCATTTCCACGCTGCCAAATACTGAGCCCCTTGGCATCTGATAGCAACACACAGGACAAACGTCAGTGTAGGAATGTGACGCTCAGTTAAAACACATAGTGACATGTGGTTAATTTTGTGAAATGGTTGTGGTTTGAGGTTTAGGCAACAAAACTTTTTTTGGCAGGTTTAGAGAAAAGATCATATTTTGGGTTAAACTAAGTACATTTGTTGTGTCACGTGATTTAAATACATCGTGTGAGGGATGACCTTAAAGGTGTGTTAAAGGAAATGGCCACTTTAGAGTGAAAATACAGACAGTACTTACTGACCCTCATGCCGACAAGAAGTCCAGTGTAGTTTTTGAATCCACAAAACTCGTTTGGGGTATCGGAGGATAACAGCTAACCGCAATAACAGTTCTCTGCTAATGTGTTTCAAAAACGTCAGAACGGCTCGTCCGTCGTAATCCAAGTGCCCTGAAGCCACAGCATGCAAAATCCACTTTTATAGCATCATTTCTCACCGTGGTCAGTTAGCCTGTGTTTACATGGCAACTCACGCGAGACTCGAGAACTAGCACCACCACTAGCCATCAGCTAGTCTCGCGCTAGTTGCCATGTAAACACAGCAAGTTTTGTGGATTAAAAAACTACACTGGACTTCTTGTCGGCATGAGGGTCAGTAAGTACTGTCTGTATTTTCATTTTAAAGTGGCCATTTCCTTTAAAGTTGTTTTCTGGTTTCATCCGCGGCATAGGTATGCAAGTGATCTCACATTGTCTTAAATCAACACTGACTTTTGGTTTCACACAGGACACAAACTGTAGTCTTCTTGGTGAAAGTCCGGTTTTGTTTGACCTCTCCTTCCTTACACTCTACATGGATTTTCTCACTCTTTATACCACGCTATTAGCTCTCAGTGTCAGGTGTTGCCACAGATAGATTTACATTGGAGTTAGTTGAAAGCCCTGTGAATCTCTTAGATGCTACAGGTTGCCTTTGGTGTCAATGTCACATGATGTCGCATGACAAAGTATCTGTGTTTGACGACCTGGGAATGGGAACAGGCTTTCATAACCATGGACATTTTCTGCATCTAAGAGCTGTGGAGGTCAATCTTAAACCTCTTTTACACTGCCTCTTCCAGGCGGGAATTTCACGCTGTTATGCCTCCTCAGTGGTTCTGTATGAAAGGTACAACTGTGGAACGAGGAGACAGAGTTGTCTCGCCTTTAAGGCAGCATCTGAGGTAGTATCAGCGCCGAAACAAGGTCTGTTTGGCAGGATGAGATCAACAAACGCACGTGGTTACGTTTAACCAACACCCAGGTGGTTTGGTTTAGAAAAAGAACAGAACAGCAAACACCAGCCTCCCAGGTGAAAGTCCGCAGTTGTTGGATCCGTCCACCACTCCTCCCATCTGCCCTACTCTGACTTGCGCTGCCTTAACTTTAATTGTTTTCCACTGCCCACTTTACGCCGCCTGGCATCGCTACTCAATAACAGCGACCGGCCACGTATCATGTCGACGTGAAAGGACGACTTTTTTTCCATCGGTGTCTGACGCCAGAAGTCACTGACCAAGCGCTGGATTTCGATGACTTGGGAGTGAGACCGAGTTGGTTAAATGTGCGACCTAACGGCAGGGCGCAGACACAGGTTCACATTACACATATTTATTTAAAATATTGTTAATCCAAAAGTTTTGCAGCGGTAAATGTACAAAGCCAAAGCCCCTCATTATGACTCAGCCTCCAGTCTGTAAGGACCAAACGTCTGACCTCTATCCCTTCACACCTTTCCTCTCCCTGCTCCTCACTACTGCTTATTTATTACTGGAACAAAGTGGAGGATAAAAGCTCAAATCCCGTCTCTCCTTCCCACCTCCCTCTCTCCTTCCCTCCCTCCTCCTGCCCAGACTGTCTCCTGTGTGTTTATCTTCTCATCAGAGCTCTTTATTGGTAAATAAGGGTGGCCCGCCCAGCCTGGCCCCTTCTTTCTCTCCTTCTTCTCTCACTCCTTGTGCTCTTACATCTCTCCTTCTCTCCATCTTCCCATCCCGTCCCCCCCTCCCCTGCAGTGCCTCCCTCCTCGTCTCTGTGTGTGGAGTCTAAGTGCTGCTGATATGTGTGTGTGTGAGTGTAACTATAGCGGCCAGTGTTTAGGCTATTAGAGCCGTCTATTTACAATCTGGAGTTTCCTATTGATTATGTCTGCCTTCTCTCTGTGTTTACATGGGGGAAATAAATAACACATGTCGCCGACTCGCTCTGACTCGACATCTTCTTTCTCCTCCAGCTCTGTCTTTTCTTTTCTTTCTCTCGGCCTCTCGCTCTCGTCTTCTCCCTCCCCTCTCTCCTCGTCCCTGATGCTTTTTAACGGCGTCTTTCTTTCCCTTTTGATGGTTTTCTCACAACTTCGTGCTGTTAATGTGGCTTTGAGTTCAGATGCAGATTTTGTGCTGCACTCTGAGCAATTTGTAAACGCAGACACAGAAAGCAAGTGACAAATGAGGGACGCACGTTCTTTGACAGCCAGAGGCTCTAATATAACTATTAGTATATCAGAGACAGAGACACACACCTCATATTTATGCATGCAAACACTTTTCACAGTTTAGCAGAGACGTCCGCTAACTGTGCAGGATGATCTGAGTGATGCATCCACAGACCTGCAGCACACACAGCCTGTTCTCCCTCCTGCCACCACCATTGTGTTTTCTCTCCAGGCCTCTCACTGGTAACAGGAGCTGTGTGTCTGGGCTGCAGACCAGGCAGTGTGTCATACCTTCCACCACCACCCCCTCTCTGCCACTTCTGCTGGGCATGCAGTGCTCAGATAGCTCCTCTGATAAGACTGGAGCTCCAAATGAACGACAGGCAGGACTGAACTCTCACTCTGGTGGAGGGGGTAGCATACTGTAAATACAAAAAGATACAGCTACCTTCCCCTCATTGAAAAATCCAAAGTCTTTGAATATATTCAAATGTTCTTTTCATAAGTAGCAGTGGAAAGTAACTGAGTACACTTATCAAGTACTGTACTTAAGTACAAATATAGGTACATGTATGTAACTTGAGTATTTCCATTTAATGCAGCTGTACACATCGGCGCTGCATTTCAGGGGCGAATATTGTGCTTTTTACTTTAACACATTCGTTTCATAACCTTAGATCAGATTTATGATAACGATATTGTAGTGGTGACTATTGGTATGATGACTAAGTGGGTTAAAGGGAAATAATAGAACAGTTTGAACTGTCTGGTAAGTTCAGAAAATGACATGACTTTACTGTAATGCAGCCTTTAAAACTAGGAAAAGACTGAACTTGCGATATGACAGTATCCAAAATCGAAGATGACATAACATGCTGTAAAACTTGCTCTTGCTACTTGCTTAAAGTAATGAACCCAACAGGTCTTTATTTGAGACAGGCCTTTATTTCCTTTCAGACAAAACTGTTGCTCAGCAAAGATACAATCAAGTTGTTGTTTTGAACCAGTATGAATATTACTTGTATAAAAATTAGGCTTCAGATAATAAATCAATTATGACTCATTTATTTGATCTAGCTCCGACAGACAGAGCATCAAAGAGAGAGAGTGTTCCCGCACCGGGCATACCGACACAACACCACTTTATCCTGTTAAAACAATCCTCACAACTTAGATTAATTTTTATGAAAATCCCTTTTGACTCTTTTGATGTGAGGACCGTTACGGACTGAAGGAACATGAATAACTTACAGGGTAATCGAGGAACGGACACATAATTTGAGGAAGCCAACAACCTGCTTTTATACATCCAAAGAACTTCGATAAAAAATGAACTGCTTGGGAACCAGACCAGGCCTCTAATTGAGACAGGCCTTTATTTGTCAAAACGTGTAGCCACACCAGGCTGGTAAAAGGGGCTGGGCGTTTAATTGGGAGTGGGCTCTTAACAAAGTTTTACATTAATATCGATGTGTTGCTCAGTCGTACCCATCAGTATATAAAGTAATGAAATGAGCTCCACTTTCCCAGCTGCAACATTAAAGTGACGGTCACGTTAATGCATCAATGATTATAATCCAATAATGAATATTACTCTGAAATAGACCATCCTGCATCATGAGTACTTTTGCTGATTGTACTTCTATACTTTTACTTAACTTAAAAGTTTGAATTCATGACTATCACACAGCTGTAAAACATCTTTTTGACTGCAGGGGGACTTTAGCTTGTGATATATATCATACTGATGTCATCCAGGTGGAACTTTTTATACTGTTGGGTGGTTTAATACACAACATGCATTATGTTTTATGAAATGATCAAAACATTTTATTCTGCAAAGTCACTAGAGCGACTATAGATGGCAGATAAAAACAGTGGAGTAAAAAGTACGGCACATCTCTTTGAAGTGAAGTGTTGAAGTATAAGATCAAATATAATGGAAATACTCAGGTAAAGTAAATAAGATCATATTTAACAGTGGTGGAAAGATTAATCCAATATGCTGATACCACAATGTAAGAATACTCCAAAAGTCAGGCCCTGGTGCACGCCATTATGCACGTATCGTCTCGTCACATGATCAAAGACTTGACATCAGATAACATCAACATACATGTTACCCAAAAATCATCACTGCATATCTGTATATAACAAAAATACCAAAGAAAAGAAGGGTTAAGATTTTTTTTTATTTAATTAAACATTTTTAATAGTTGATTTACTGTTATAGAATAAGCATATAATTTTGTTAGAGATGATTTTGACTGTTTTACAAATAAAGAAAAGATAAACATGACAGAGATGGGGCATATCTAGCAAATAGCACTGTTTTAATTTAATGAGATATATAAAGGTGTATTATTAAGGTGGCAATCACTCCTAAGGGCCCATTCTCCACCCAACACATTGTTGGAGGGCCCACTCTTTCTGTGGACCCCCACCTCTCGGGCCCCAGTGCAACCACATTGTCTATGTTTACGCCCCTGATCACAGCGTTCCAACAGTCATGTTAGCCCAGGAAAAGTCATGGAAATCATAATCTCATATTTCAGGCCGGGGAAAGTCATTAAGAAGAAAAATCCTTGAAAGTTTTGGAGAAGTCATGGAATTTTGTCGTGTGTAATGAAATTGTTAGAGTGATCTTGTGTGGATTATTTTTCATGTAATGTAGCGTAAAGGCAGATTTATTTTCTGTTGGCCAGCTGTTGGCGTAACGTAGCTCTGATATGTGTGACACTTTGTTTATGATTGTTTCTTCATTTTCTCCCCACGTCCCATCTCTCCCTCCATGTCTGCAGCTACATGGAGTTATGTTCAAATAGTTTCTATCTGATGAGTTTGAATTAGAGAAAATTAATGTTGTGACAGTGTGATTTAACATGTGGGGTCATGAATCCCAAAGTTTCCCACATAAATGAGACTTCATTTTTGAGATGGAGCAGTGTTTTGTTTTTTACATTGTGAATGGTCAGAGAAATTTTATTATGGGTTTTTGAAAAGTCATGGAAAAGCTCTGAAATGCTGTCCTTGAAAATGTTAGGGAACCCTGTTATCAGGTAAATGCCCTTAAGTATCAAAATTAATACATACAAAAAAATATATATATGCATATACAGAGTGATATATTATTGTATGTATTATATATTTACATATATGCATGTGTATATCATCAGAAGAGGATTTTTTTTTTAAATTGCAAATTTTAATTTGTACATTTTGTTACAACTTTGGAAGACAAAGAAACAATTTAAGTACACATCAGGTATCAATTGTTTTTAAGTACAATACTTGAGTAAATGTTGGTTACCTCTTACCACATTTAAGCAATTCAAAAAATATGTTTCTCAAGTGGAAAAAATATGATTTTCTTTCAACTTTTCTTGAAACACTCTGCAAAGGAAATTCCTCAAATCAGGTGTGATATTTCTGACACTGATATTAAGATTATTTTTCATTGTTCTTGTGAAGGAAACAGAATTTACCTTTACCTTAATTTATCTTATCTGCTTTCACTAAAGAAATTAAAGAAAAATAAGGTTGGACTTTCTTCGTGCATCTTTTGGACGGCGCGTCCTCTCGCTCTTGTGTCTCTGCTGCTTTGCGTCTGCATGCTTGCTGGTGAATATATTTGTGCACGGCTCCTCACAAAGAGGGGTAACTGACTCTCGCTGCATGTGTGTGTTTGTGTGTGTGTGTATGTATTTTCTCATGAACACCTCTCCACAAAAATCAGAAGGAGGATGAGATGAAAGCGAGCGTGTTTACAGGAGAGGAGCTTGAATAACAGGTTGCGGCGGTCAGTGGCTGTAACTGGAGCTGCTTGTGTGGATGCATATGGAGCGTTGTGCTGCGCTCTGTGATGCAGGAGGGGTTACAGGCTTTGTTATCCCATAGTGACACCGCATATTTTGACCAGCAATCAAATAAACTCTGTCTCGGGTTCTGTTGGGGGAGAAGCTTTGAAGGGAGAGCGCCGCAGGTTTGGAGTCAGAAGGCATTGGAGTGCATGAATGTGCTGCACATAAGAGTATAAACACTTTTAAAACCTCACAGAGATGAGTGAGTGCAGTGAGGTGGGAGGTTTCCTGTGTGGCCAACAGGGAGCAGTAGAGGCCTGGTAAAGCTCCTGGCTCCAACAGCATGAGTTCACTTTCTAATATGCTCCACATAAAACTCTCTCCTCACCTCTGCTGGCCTCTACGTTTGGCCCCGACTCTCACCCTGCCTCCCAGCACCCTCCAATCAGGCCGAGGTGTGTCGGCGCTGTGAAATATCTCTCAACAACACGGCGTACACAGATCCGTCTGGAAACAAATGTGACTGATGGACGTGTGTGTGTGTGTGTGTGTGTGTGTGTGTGAGTGTGAATGAGGGAGAAACTGAGTGACAGTGAGCACATTTGTATCGTTTCATGCATGTTGTTTTTCTGTTTTCCTGTTGTTTTCCATGTGAACTGTATCTGGTGGCCTTGTGGCCGCCGCAGACATCCCTCCAAATGACAGTCTAATCAGAATACATGTCCATGTAAAACGGCACCAGTCATTACTCTGCTAAGTATAGGATTGCCGCTCGGCTCCGCCAAATGTTTTATGATAACCAGTGTGTGTGTGTGTGTGTGTGTGTGTGTGTGTGAGTGTGTGTGTTAAAATATGTGTCCTGTGGGATTTTATCTGCCGAGGAGCGAGCGTGAGTAGATGTCACGGTGGCCTGCTGAGCATGCCAACGTTTCACAGACAGACCAGGTTGTTATTTTGAGGGGTTTGAAAGATTTCACATATTTAACACGTTTTGTCATCATCACTAAATTTAGCAAGTGTTTCAGATCTGTGGTTTTTGTGGCTTTAACGATAATGTGACTCTAAAACCTTTAATATCTTTGTTCCTGACGTCAGGGCTCAGAGATTTAACCTTTATATTGAGATGGTGTCATTACTATTAGCTGATTAATCAATTGAACAATCGACAGAACACTGACTGACAACTTTCAGTAATTTATTAACCAAAAAATGCAAAATATTCTCAGCTCGTCAGATGTGAAGATTTGCTGCTTTTTGTTGTTGTTTTAAATCTCATTTGAATTTAAAAAAAAATATCTTTGGATCTGGACTGCTGCTCAGACAGAATAAATAATATCATTCTTGTGTTGGACTTTTTAAAAAATAAAAAATATAGACTAAACAATGAAACACTTAATCACAAATAAACATTCATTGGTTGCAGCCTTAGATATGATTATTCTGTAGTAGGGCTGCAAGTAACAAGTATTTTCAGTTTTTCAATCTGCTGATTATTTTCTAGCTTAATCGACTGACAGTTTGGTCGATAAAATGTTTGAAAATAGTAAGAAATGTCCATCCCAGCTTCTCAAAGTCCAAGGTGACGTCTTTAAATGTTTCATATTGTCAGTCCAAACTCCACAGATATTCAGATTAATATGATAAACATAAAGAAAAGCAGCAAATCGCCACATTTGAGAGACTGACAGTAGCATTTTCTGCTACTTTTGCATAAAAAAGGATTTAACGTTTAATAATTTGTTAAAATAATTAGCATTTATATCTGTTATTTGACCAATCATTGCAGCTCTACTGTAGTAACATTTCACAAAATTTGGTTGCCTAAATTAACGCTCCCTCTCAAACTTTATAAATACCAGAAAATAAGTTCATGTCACTGACCTTCACTTACTAAAGCATATTTTTATTTGTCATATCATGACATATTCATATCAGTAAAATATTCTGATTAAAGTGCAGGCTCACATATTTTAAGCCTGCCTGATAACAACACTGCTTGTTTGTACAGTGAAACAGTTTTTGCATACTGTAATTATTCCTCCTCTCAGTGCTGGCCTTTAAGAGATCCATCTGTGACGTGACGTGTCAGTAATGGATTTTATATGTAATAATATATCCCAAAGTTTATCTGCAGCTTATGTGAGACTTCGGAGCACTGAAGTAGACAGATCTATTGGGCATCCTCTCCAAAGGTACAGCCTGTGTCCCGACAGTGTTTCCTGCTGACCTGTGGTGGAGGGGTGATTATACAGAGTCGACATTTTGTATTAGAAAGTATTTTGTCTTCACTTGGATGTATTTATATCAGCTTCAGATAAACTTTGGAATATATTCTAACTCGGATCAAAGACCTTGTCTGAGACTGGGCGATGCTGCAGTGAAATTGTCAGATTAACTACTGGTGCTTTCACAGAATATTTACACAGTGAGAATTTTGATAATAAATCATCAGTAATGTGGAAACAGTGAGTGAGCAGGTGAAGGCAAATAATAGAACAGCTAGAACAGTCTGGTTAGTTCAGAAAATGACTGTGATGCAGCACTTATGATGTCACAGTATCCAAAATCTAAGACCATATGTCGTCTCTTATCATAATTATGACGTAATATCGATGTATCATCCAGCGTTTACTTTCACTTACACTGAGTGCATTACGAAAGGATCTCTTAAAGGGCAGTATGAACAGGAGGAACAATTACAGGAAGAGAAATGTGTCTCAGTGTGTGTGTGTGTGTGCCTGGTTATTGTTTTAAGACAGACTTGAAGAACGGTGAGCGTACTGTGTGTGTGTGGGTGCGATCATATTCAGTGCAGACACTGTGTGTGGTGCTGTTGGGACGGGCGCTCTGCCAGGTTGAGTAGGAAGTTTATGCTCTGCAGAGAAACTGAAACACACACTTCCCTGCTCTCACTTCTCACCTGCTGGTCTCTACCTGCTGACTCTCTCCACCCTGCTCCTTCAGACACCTCTCACGCTGTCCTGTCCTGCTCATCAGCTCTCTGTCCGTGCAGTTTTTTTTCCCAGGCCTTCGCCTGACAGGCTCTGGTCACTCCTGCGGCTGAGGCCAGGCTGGTCTGGGCAGGGCTTGAGGCTGTGGTCAAGATGATGAAGGGGGGGGCAGGAACCAGAGCTGACCCACATAGGCGCCTTCAGTCCGGGCCAGCCGAGGGCCTTTTCTGGCCCGCTGCAGCCCACGGACCGTAAACACGCTGGACAACAACAGAGAGCGAGGAGAGGGGGGGTTAACCACAGAGCTGCTTGGCATGTGCTCACACCCAGACATGAACGAGCTGTGAGACGTCCCCACGACACAAGAACACACCAATCACAAATGTGCCGTGAAAACCTCTTCAACCTTTCATCATTTTCATATTTTAACCTCAGCTGTAGCATTATGAAAAAATTCCCCAACCACTTTCAGATCCTGTTGGAAAAACTCTAAAACACTCGGCGGTCACGCTGAGAACAGCTTTTATTTTTGGTTCTTCAGGAGTGGATACAGACGAGTTTTCACTGGAAAGCAATGATGTGCTGAAACACACACACACACACACACACACACACACACACACACACACAATAATTATTACTATAATTTAATCACTTGTCATGTTGCGTTTGTCAGTCGGCTCCAGCTGATGCAACATGTGCTCCTATTGAGAAAACACTCGTGTGTTTAACGCACTAAATGATTTACAGCAGTCATTTTTCCTGACTAAATTTCCTCCAGTTAAAAAGACAAGATAAATGTTTTTGTTTCTAAAGATTAGGAATTAAAAATAAAAAATTTGATCATGAAGACAAACTCAGTCTGCAGTTCCTTAAACATAGTAGGAATTAAATGATTTATGTCACACAATAAAGGGAAGCACATGACTTCTCAGATCCCCGTTGGCTGCTGCTGTGTCAGTGGATCAGTTTAAAATTTACTATCAATTACTTACTCTATTACCAGCCAAAACACATCTCTGATCTGCGTCTGCCTTATAAACTCTGTTGGTTTGTTCGCTGCTCTGAGGGTTAAAACTAAACATGGTGGAGCAGCTTTTAATTTGGATGCATCAAATATCTGGAGCAAACACAAAGATCTGTTGTCGGCTCCACTTCTAAACTCTGCTCAAATAAATGCTTGAAAAAGTTAAATTACGTTTAGGGCCTTTTATCTGCACTGTGATGTCAATTTCTTTAGTACTTATTCTTGTTTATTTCTGTTCAGTATTTTCCATGCCTAATGCAAAGCTGTGTGTTGCACGTACGGTTCACAGACCTCTTTAATAATTAAACTTGTTTTAACTTTTGGCCAAAAAAGAAAGCTCGGACAGTCAAGATAACAAAGATGGCAGGTTTACAGCCCTGACAGCAACACACTCTGATGAGAAGATGGATTTCTGAATTACTGAATGTATAAATCATTGAATAAAATGACGTATAAAGTAGCTATAAACTCAAATTATCTTTAGATTAAAGTTGAGTCAGGTCAGTCATATCTGGTTATTTGCAGAGTGATACACAGCTTGGTCTGAAGCCCAGATTACGATTTAAAAAAAAAAAAAAAGGCTAATGATAGACATTCATAATCAACTATTGGTTTTCTACATTTTAAATGAATATGAATTAAATAATAGTGATTAATGCGATTCCCTTTGAATTTGACTTTTGATCATCGATGCTTGTCATTAATTCATGCAGATTCGGAGCCTCTTATGTACCACGGTTATTTAAATACTGTATGTTCTTTGTAAAATATACATACTGGCATTAATGGAGGCATTAGAGGTTCCTTCATTCCTTTTGAAACTGCTCGCTCAGCCACTCCAGTTATTGACAAGCTATTGAGTAAATGGAGCTCATTTTCTCTGATACGTACCTGTGAAATGGACCCAGAGAGCTGGCATGCAGAGAGCTCAGTGAATCTTATAATTTCATAAAAATGAATAGTTTCAAAATAAGAATGAGTTTCATCAGAAGGCAACCAGATTTTATTTAATCCATCAAGGCTTAAATTAGTGGAAAGCGATATGTAGCTTTTACTCGATGTATGGTGACTTGTTTCATGTAGTTATATATGTATAAAATTACTATATTAAATATAAATAGATCACACACACTCCACGGCCCATCCAGACCACACTTTTCTGGATGATAGTGTGAACAGGCCAGGTGTGTGTCTTTGTATCTGCAGGATAGTCACATTTTACGACCACGGAGCACCAGTGCAGCTTGCTAATATTACAAACTGGAGAGCTGTTCGCTGTCTCCTGCTCACAGTAAATAAATCCTTAAGTTTAACAGTGCCGCTGGAATGGTTTAACTTTATGCTAATTGCTAACTGCTAACTGTTGACAGGGAGCCTCAAGTTTACAGCATCAACACGTCTGGCCCAAGACGAGACGAGTCCTCAGAATAAAAGCACCAGTGGTTTCACTTCTGTTACTCTAACAGATTTATTTAGTGGTTTAGTTAAATTTGAGTAAGTTAAAGGGGATTCCAGAATATCGAGATATATATCGTATATCATGATATAGTCTAAAAATATTGTGATGTTATTTATATTATCTGGTTTACAGTTTACAGTTGACAAGTTGATCTTACTTAATAAAATAAAGTCTAGAAAACAGATTGCCTTGAAAAAGTTAAGTTACTCTATCAGTCTTAAGTTCTGCTTTATATGTACTTTTTAAAATAAATTAAGTTGTGTTTACTTAATTTTGTGAAGTTGTCACGACCTAAAAATAAGTCAAATGAACTTGCTTTTTTTTAAGTGTTGGCAACTTAAGTAAACCAAGTTAGACTGACTTAACTAAACAGTGTTTACTCAGTAGGATTAATGAAACTGATTACCCCAGAAAAGGTAAGTAACTATCACTATTGAGTTGTTAACACTTAAAAAGAACAAGTTAATCCCACTTGTCATTTTCAAGTTGCAACAACCTCATAAAAATAAGTAAATATAATAGTAAGTAATAAGTATTCACCTTTTTAATGGCAATCGGTCTCTTAAAGTCTACTGAGTAAATACAGCTGTTCAGATAGATCAGACAAATTTGGTTTACTTAAGTTGCTAACACGTAGAAAGAGCAAGTTAATTTCATTTGACATTTTTAAGTTGCAACTACGTCCACAAAATTAAGTAAATTCAACTGAATTTTACGTAAACCTAACATTAGATGGAAAGTAAACGTGACTTCAGACCAGTAGTTGTAGTTAATTTACCTTTCTCAAGGCAATAAGTTTTCTGAACTCTACTGAGTAAACACAACTCATTCTCAAGTTGCAACAACCTCATAAAGTTAAGTAAATACAACTTTATTTTAAGTAAACTTAACAATTAGATATAAAGTATAATAGTATATAGATATAGATATAAAAGTTAGGTCAGTTAGGTTAAACGGATTTTGTTGTGCACACTTAGAAAGAACAAGTTAATTTCACTTCTCATTTCTAAGTTGCATCAACTTCACAAAATTAAGTAAATATAACAAAATTTTAGTAAACTTAACCATTAGATAGAATGTGAATGTAACTTCAGACAAATAGTTGTAGTTATGTACTTTTTCAAGGCAATCAGTTTCCTGAATTCTCCTGAATAACAACTTACAACAAACCTATTTTTTAAGTTGCAAGAACCTCATAAAGTTAAGTAAATACAACTTTATTTTAAGTAAACTTGACGATAAGATACAGTATAAAGTCAACATAACTTAAAACTAATAGGTGTAAGTACTAAGAAATCTGTTTCCTACATTTTATTTTTTAAGGAAGATCAACCTGTCAGATTTTACAGTGTTGAGAAAAACTTGACAAAATTAAGTAAAGACAATTAAATTTCAAGTAAACTTAACCATTAGAGAGAAAGTAAACATAACCTGAGACCAGTAGTTTTAGTTATAAACGTTTTCCGAGGCAGTTTCCTAAATTCGACTGTGAACAAAACTTATTTTCAAGTTGCAACAATATTAACTAAATACAATGGAATTTTAAGTACACTTAACAATTAGATATAAAGTAAACATAATTTCAGAGTAATAATTTCTTTGCTTTTTCAAGGCAGTTAGTTCCCTGATTTTTTTGCCGGTAAGATCAACTTGTCAAATTTCTACAGTGAAGTTCAGGTTAGTTTAATGATACAAATTTTTAAACCCCAGGTCAGGTCAGGTTAGTTCAGGAGATAGCGTGAGAATCAGTCCCTTTATTATATCTATAACCAGCAGATTCACCATAAAGACGACCCCCATAAAATACCTACTCATCTCTATCATTACCTGCAGCCTGAAAACAATAACGCTGTAAAACACTTTTATTTTTACTGGAGTTGTAAAAAAGTACAGCTGTACTGCTGAACATGTATTTCATTTTAATGGAGATGCTGCTTTATAGATGCTGGTCATATGAGAGCCATCAATAGGACGAGGCGAGAGTTCACGGGGAATGGATGTGCAAACACACACTCCCGCTCACACACACACACACACACACACACACACACACACACACACACACACTCACAACATGTGCATCATTGAGGACTGATTGATGGGGGGGTGCAGCACACACACAGAACAGACCTCTGTGTTTGGAACATGACCCGATAGATTGGTATTGCCTTGCTTGCTGTTTAACCTGCTGCAATTAGCAGACAGGAAAAGGTCTGGTCACTGAAAATGTAATCACGAAATTAGCAGTGTGATACATCAACCCAACATGCGTCTATTAAGTCCAGGTTATGGATGCAGCATTTGTTCATATCAGCATTGAGGATGGCAGATAATTGGGCACACTAATCTGGTAATGCTTACGAATGGTCAAATTACATTGAGCAATGTTGATTAAGGCGCAGTGTTGAACATTATGGGCGCACATGCACAGCGATGCATGGTCAGTGGTTCATGCATGCTCTCACACACACACACACACACACACAGTGTCGTCACCATTTGTGTCACACCACCAGGGGTCAAAGTGTGGCTTTGGTTACACACTGCATTGACAAGTGACACCACTCATAAAACAGCGCTGTCATTAACTACGATGTCGTCTGCCAATACATCACACTCCACTGTCATAAACACATGGAGAACACATCGCCGCCGCGGTTATTACGCACTTTAACCTTGACCAGACTATAAAAATGGATGAAATTACAAGAAGAGTATCAGCCCGGTAATTTTTTATGGGATTTTTTTGTGCAATCCTTCGCTAATAAAAATGACATTATATCCTCTGTTAACTGCAGATCCTTCAAAACAACCCAACGCAATTGTAAAACTGTTATCACACTCACAGATCTCGCTGCTGCACCATAAAGAAAAGATGGATAAGATAGATAGATAGATAGATAGATAGATAGATAGATAGATAGATGCAATTATGCAACATTTAAAAACAGTAAAAAATGTCCTTTTTGAAAAGATAGATAGATGTAACCGTCAAATTCCCCCTAAAACCTTCCTTTTTTAATCTCTTTGCACTATTAATTTAGACAGTTTGAATCATTTCATGAGACATTAAAACATTTTGTAACCTGTCTACAAAATATATATATTGCATAAATTTGAATGACAAACAGGAAAACTGAAAGCATGTCTCCATCTCTTGTAAAAAATGTCTGCACTACCTGCTGCACTGCATCAACCACCCCGTGCTTTTAATAAGTATCCACAGCCACTGCAACACACCACTCTAATAAAACATGGCAGATCAATTTATGACTGAATATGAAATGTCTCATGCACATGACCTTATGGCTGCCTATTTAACCTAATATAACTAATATGAGCCCCATATATCACTTATTACTGATATGGAATCAATACTGGATTCAATTAGCTAATGATGCTGAAAGGTACTTCCTGGATCTGTGCGGATTACAGAGCTTTGTTGCTGGACGCACCTTTGACTGGATACTGCTGTGAATGTTTAATTTATTTTTTCTCTTATTAACTTTCTACTCGACAGTAAAACGCAACAACGTGGTGTTTCCAGGCTCAAAGCTTCTAGATCCAGTTTTTCCCTTGAAATAATAATAATAATAAAATAATAATTCTTTTATAGGTGGCAACGCACAGCAGAAGAAACTGGAGATGATTATTTAGAACTGTAATTAAACGTAAAACTACAGTCTCAGACACTTCCATTTTGTTCTTTGGCGGCATCGATGGCAATAAGCAGTAATTGCAGTTGTGTTTTCAATCTGGTCTCACTCCAAAGTTGCCAAAATCTGGCACTTGGTTAGTGACTTTTGGCCTCACACACCAAAGAGAATAGCCGTCCTCTCACATCGGCATGATACGCGGAGGAATGTTGCAGGACAACAAAAATGAAGGCGGCAGAAGTCCAATAGGGCGGGTGGGAGGTGTGGTGAATGGATCCAACAACCATCGACTTTCTCACAGGAGGCTGGTGTTCGGTTCCCTAAACCCAACCACGTGTGTGTGTTGGCTAAACGTAACCACACGTGTGTTGTTGAAGAAAAAAACATCAGTTGGTGGTGTTGTACCAACGCAGTGCTTTTATTTTGAAAGAGACTGTATACAAACTGTACATTTCCTGTGAAAACAGAAGTGTATTTTGAAAACAGACAATGCATGTAACAGGCTGAAGTTGACACGGCGTCCCAGAACGTCAACAACCAACACACCCAGGGTACCTTGGACGTCATATGTGGACGTGGAAAGTCCATGACCAAACGTGGACATGTGACAAGGAGTGAGAATGTGTTTGTGTTTTTGGACTTCCCAGAGATCCAAACAGCGGTGCCTCCAGGATCTGGCAATATTGCGATTGCAAAAGTTAATGCAGTGAGAGTACTGCTGCTGGAGTGTGAGCTCTGTGCCAAGGGGTACACCTACACAGTGACAGGGCTAACTGTTAGCATCACACAGCTAACATTGCCAAACAGTTATCAATGGATTAATGACAGAGTCGAGCCATTTCACAGCTCGGTGTCAGATGTAAACTGTTGCTGAGGGGCTTTTTGCCCAAGTGGCAAAATATAATGAGTAGTGTAGAGTAGAGTAATAAGCTCTCTGTAAAATGATTATATTTACCTGCATGAATTTCACAATAAATTTCTGAATTTGGTTAAATATCACAGTAAAAGCCTGTGAGGTGATAATAATGTAATTTATTACAGTTACAGATTGTAACTTCCTGGAAATAAGTTGGCGTGTAGCTCATTTTAAAAAAGTCTTCGTTTTCTGTTTGTTGGTTTGAACGTCCAAATTCATGCAAATGTGTAACACAGGAAATCTAAGTAGTGTGGTCACTGAGTAGTTTCTGTAACTGATAATAAAAATACATAAACAACCTCAAAGCTCCTCGGCTAGATATAACTGCTGCTGCCCTGATCTACAGTTTATTACTGGTGCCTTCATTTTGACACCTGCAGCACAGGAGTCTTGTTCCACTATCTAGTTACTAAAAATTATCCTACACCTTTCAACCAATCAGAATCCAGAATTCTCAGTGGCGATGGTATAAATGATTTTCAACCACAAAGTCCAGACTGCCATGCATTACCCACTAGTGTTAATTCCACTTTTTATAAGTAGGTAGAAGTTATTAGTATTTCCCGCTCTGTAGTGTTCAGCGTGTTCACACGGCGTTTGCAGAGCCGAGGCTTTTGACCAAACCGCTGAGACACGAGCATCAGAGGCAGTTGGTGGAAGGGTTTTCATTCGATCGTGGCCAAATGTCTGGATATCATCAGGCCTGCTTCATGCTCTGTAAACAGAGTGGGCATTGAATACATTAGTCCCTGCATCGATTTGAACCTCTCCTTCCAAACACCGCCTCTCCACACTGCCCTCCTCTTCCTCCGCCTTCACTCTGTTTCTCAATTCAACTTACCTTTTCCTCCTTCTTCATCCTCTCCTCTTTTCCTCCCACTTCTCACTCCTCTATGAGTTATTCTATAAGCTGTGGAAGCAGCGGCGCTCCCTGCAGGACTTAAACCGCAGTTTGTGGGGACTTGCTGTAAATTTGATCTTTAAGGGCGTGGGTGTGATGAGCTGACCTTCATGTAAAGATGTGTTCCCACTCTGGGGTCCTTGCTCTCTGATGGCGTCCATGCTGACTGCCTGCTTGGCCTAACTGCAGTAATGTTTGTACCAGCAGTGCAAATGGACGCTATATTCCCCGCTATAAGATGACTGCATCTACAGGCCAGATGACAATCTGCTGACACACTCCACACGTCTTCTGTTCTTGTCTTCATATCATAACAAGGCTATAAACATAAAATAGGCAAGGAAGAAGAAGAAGACGACATTATGCTTCAAAACAATCCAAGATGTTCAGCGTTGTGAATTTTCTCCTTCACACACTCACACTGTTGTTTTGTTTATAGACCAGCTTGAGATACCACATTATTTGGTCGTTATGAAATCATCGGTGTGTCTTTGTTCTTAGTTTATTGAAGACAAAAATCCTCTGGTCTCCACCCAACTATTATCTCCAGACATGGAGCCAGCCGCTCGAGAAGAGCCGTGTAACCTGAAACAAAAACCAAGACAGACGGGAGGTCTGTTCATTTATTTATGTATTACTGTAAAGCTGTGTTGATTTGTTCCTCTGGCCTCGGCTCGTGTGTTTATGTGTCTGTGTTTCATATTTATCCATATGTGAGGGTCTGTCAATTCATGTGACAATTTAAGTGGCTGCTTCCTCGTATGTGTGTGTGTGTGTGTGTGTGTGAGTGGACGGGGTTGGGGCAGGGCCAGGCCGTGGTGGTGGTTGTTGTTGTTTGGCAGGCTGTCCTGTCGCCTCAGCTCTGGTCTGATCAGTACCAACAGACCCGGTTAACGCCGAGCTGAGAGTGCAAAAGCATGTCAAGCAACACACAGCTGTTTACACACCAGGCCGCAAACACTCCACACCGACACGCCTCACTCCTGATGAATAATACACACACCACCAGACGGCCACTGCTGCATGCATCGACAGTGTGTGTGTGTGTGCTTGATTTGATATATTGTAGTTTTAAGTCAGAGGTACTGTGATGTATTGAGAGGGAGGATGAATGAAGTGTTCAACTGTGCCTTGAGATCAATCTAAAGTCTAAACAGTGAAAGTAACTCTGGGTAATCTCATCACACCTCATAGACACATGTAACCTCTGATGAGGAGATGCAGTCCTGTGTTCCTTTGTTTTAAAGGAACAGTTTGTCATTTTGGTCAACGTCCTTGAATTGCTGTCTTGCCAAGCAATAGATGAGACAATTGGTACGTCTCTCTTTTATCTGTCCATTAGATATGAAGCTACAGCTGTCAGAGACGGAGCTGGAAGAAGACTTACAACAGGGACAGTGGGCAGAGAGTGCAGTCACGCTAACGTATGTCTGTTGTAATCTGAGCTTTTCTTTGCGTTGTAGTAGACGGTCCAGCCGCGCGTGTCAACCTGGTCTCACTCGAGGCTGTCGAAATGCAGCGTTTGGTCAGACACAAACGAAAATGCAGTCCTGTTACGTCGGCATGATATGTGGCTGCTGTTATTGTTCAACAGTGATCAGTGGCGTTGGGGAAAAGCGGGGACAACAACAAAAATTAAGGCGGCAGAAGTCTGATTAGGACGGGCATAAGGGGTGAAGGATGGGTCAAACAACCACCAACTTTCTCCCCGGAGGCTGGTGTTCACTTCCTGTAAGATTGTAAAGCCAAACCCTGTTCTTTTTTAAGAAACCCAACCATGTGTGTTGTTGAAGGGCAAAAATGTCAATTTACGGTGTTGTACCGACATAGTGCTTTTATTTTGAAAGAGACTGTATGCAAACTGTACATTTCCTGTGAAAACAGAAGTGTATTTTGAAAACAGACAATGCATGTAACAGGCTGAAGTTGACACGGCGTCCCAGAATGTCAACAACCAGCACACCCAGGGTACCTTGGACGTCATATGTGGACGTGGAAAGTCCATGACCAAACGTGGACATGTGACCAGGTCACAGTGAGGATGTGTTGCGTGTGTACGTGAGTCCCTGTATGTGTGTGTGGTGTTATTTTTCCCATGCATATTCTGCTGAGTCCAAAACACTCAAACGTCCCCAAAATGTCAAACTCTTTCTGTAAGGGGTCACAAAGCAGAAGCTGCTCCAGGTTTCAGACTGACAGTGTTTCTCATGTTCGTCAAGGACAAAGCATGAAACCACATTTAAGGACATATTTCCAAACCCATCTTCAATATTTGACCTGAAGTATTTAAAGCATCTGATAAAAAACACTGGCTCAATCAGTTTGACACTGTGATGAAACCGTCCGACCGAGCCGAGGCATCTGGACACGCGCAGCTCTGCAGCACGGAAGGAGTTAAAATGCAGCGAGGGGGAAGAAAGGGTCTGCTCAGGAGAAAAAAATGCTGCGATCTCCTTTTATTGTTGAGTTTAATTAAATTTTCAGCTCTAATTACAATTAAGCCACTTAGTATGTATAATAATGTTTGCATCACAGAGCAGCACAGATGCAGTCCATCAACGCAATTAAATATTAAAATGGCTGTGGCTGTATTAATAGCAGCGTGGTGTGCAAGTCACTTTGTGTGTGTGTGTGGCTCTGTGTGTGTGTACACAAGCAGAGCCACTGCAGAGGGGACTCCCTTGGTGCTGGTGCTGTCGCCTGGAGACCTGCAGCCGCCATCCTTAGTGCCACCAGTGAGCCCACTGTGTATATGACCTATATTCACCGCTCGGCTCTGTGTGCCAGGAAAGCATCACTAAATGGGGAGAAAACACAGTGTGGTGGATGAAAAAATCCCCACGAGTGTATGAATATTCCTGCGCTGCCGAATCAGCGTACTGTAAGTCTAATGCAAAATTAGTGTTTTGGTACAAAATTATTCATGACTGCACATAATGAGTGCGTTTTTAAGTCAACGTGATGATTTGCTTGATTCACCTCTGCTCTCACCCCCTCCCTCTTTGACCGCCTCTTTTTTCTTCACTCAGTTTTTCGCTTCACGTTGCCAAACACACACACATGCGAGCATACACACACATTGCAGTAATACATGTGAACACCTACATGTGCAGAGAAGCTCACCTTCACATAGAAAAAAGCATCCACACACACACACACACAACCGCTCCCTCTCTTCCCTCTTACTCTGCATTATTTAGGGAATCAGCGCCTGCAAACATGGTAAACAGGAGTGTGTTGGGTTTTGTGAGGCGATAATGGGCAGGGCACTGGAGCCACGCAGTAACACAGGCGCTCTTTAGCAACAAAAACTGCTCCAAAGTCTTTTTCCCCCTCGACTGTCATGAGATCAAACTTATCCAATTTACATACATGTACCTTACATGCTGCTGCAGACTCAGCGTTTAGCTTCTGTTAGCAAACACATGCAGAAAAGAAAACAGTGGAGGAGGACATATTAAGATAGAGATGCAAATAAAGGGAAAGTAGCAATACAGTATGTAAAAAAATATACTTCCTTCAGCATGAAAAGTTTTGCTGACTAACTAGAATTACTGTTGGGTAGCACGGTGGTGCAGTGGGTAGCATAACCACCTCACAGCAAGAGGGTTCCTGGTTCGAACCCGGAGCGGGGAGCCCTTCTGTGTCGAGTCTGCATGTTCTCCCCGTGTCAGTGAATGGTTGTCTGTCTCTATAGACCTTTTTAAACAGGAATTGTGCAACTTTGCAGGAAAGCCCAATCAGTCTTTTTTCAGCATTGGCAGTATAAAAACAAAATCGGGGAGTGCAGCAAAATGCCGCCTACCTACTTTTGTTCATACAGAATGCGCCTTTTTCGGGGCAA
>NC_065512.1:2958610-2977624 GCF_006386435.1 Epinephelus moara
GAAAATTGGGCACCTCGGATCAACTCGCCAATCCGGCTCTGTGTGTCTAAACGCTCGCAGCTTGCCGGCAAAACGGCCCAACATTCGCTGAAAATCTGGCAGTGTAAAAGGGGCTTATGTGTCAGCCCTGTGATAGTCTGGTGACCTGTCCAGGGTGAACCCTGCCTCTCACCCAGTGTCAGCTGGGATAGGCTCCAGCCCCCGCGACCCCCAACAGGAAACGGAAATGAATGAATGAATAGAATTACTGCCTCATGGTTGTTTGTGCCAAATTCAAAGAAAGTTCGCCAAGGCCTTCTTGAGATATGTTCATGACAATGAGATGAACACAAATAATAATAAAAGAAAAACCCCAGCAAATTCTCACATTGGTGAACTTGGGATCATGCAATGTTTTTGCATGAAAGAGACCAAACGTCAAAATTTAATAGAACTGGTGAGTTTGAGGTTACAGCACAGGAAGCTGTATCCACGATATGCTTTGCAAGTGGTTAAGTCGTAAAAGCCTTGCTGCAAGGGAACGACAACATGGATGCTACTGTCGTGGTCTGAAAGCCCCTTTGGCTAAGTGGCTAACAATTTAGCAAGTTGGCAAGCGGGTCATGTGATGCAGGAAATGTGAAGGCATAATGACTGAGGAAAATGATGAGGACAAACATCAACATTTTCCTCAAACATATAAAATTACAAAGAAAAACTCTTAATTACAATAAATTATCTTACCAGCCACCGAAAAATTTAATTCTATGGTCGTCGTCATTTCTGAAAACATCAGCAAACGAGTCACAACTCGTGAACTCGGTGCTTTCAGAAAATTTCCACGTACAAGGTTGTGAACACCACAACAAGGGGCCGATTAAATGGATTCATCTCATGATCGAGGTAAACACGACATGATTTAAAGGCAGCCATAGTTGCAAAATAAATTTTTCTTATATAAGTTCTCCAGAGTGCAGGTACCTCAAATTTGTGCTTAAATACAGCACTAAGTACAGTACAACATTATTCTTTACAGGCAGTCTTAAGTGATTTGGTCATATTTCCACTAAGCTGCCAGAGTCACTGTGATGATTGAGGTTTGGCTGATTTATTGACTCTAGCCCCTTTTACACTGCCAGATTTTCAGCGAATGTTGGGCCGTTTTGCCGGCAAGCTGCGAGCGTTTAGAGACACAGAGCCGGATTGGCGAGTTGATCCGAGGTGCCCAATTTTCCGCCTCGTAGGGTAGACATATTGGTGGAACCCTTTTAATTTAAACAGACCGAGGCGGCCTTCCTCAACAGGAGGTGCTGATGATGACGCTGCACGTGCGAGCCACTGGCGGTGGATAAGCGAGCAGCTAGTAGCAAGAGGGAAACACAAACCTGACAGACACTGTAAAGATGAGCAACTGGGGAGACAAGGAATTGCGCGCCCTCCTTGTCCTCGCAAACAAAGAGGCCATTAACTGTCAGATGACGGGGACGGTGAAGAACGGGCCGACTTATGAGAGAATCGCCGAAGGACTGACCAGCCGCGGCTTCCCTCCCACGTCACTGTTTACGTCACACGCTGAGCTACACGTTTTGTTACTTGCTCACGCCCCCCATTGCCCCGAAAAAGGCGCATTCTGTATAAACAAAAGTAGGTAGGCGGCATTTTGCTGCACTCCCCGATTTTGTTTTTATACTGCCAATGCTGAAAAAAGACTGATTGGGCTTTCCTGCAAATTTGCACAACTCCTGTTTAAAAAGGGTTTGTGTGATGGATGGATGGTCCAGTATCGAATCTGTATGTTTCTGATTTGGATGTCGTGGTTGTTGACTTTGTTGCAGACTGTTGAAGATTATTTGCCAGATATTAGTATCTAAAATTTTGAGCAGCTTAGGTCTTGATGATCTCTGGGTTTCTGCATGTGGACAGTTTTATACTATGTTTCTCCTATGGTTCCTGGAGAATTTGAATTTTGAATGAATCTACAGTGGGCTGTTCTGGGATCAGCTGAACACACTTGGTGAATATCATGAGCAAAAGTCCTCATTATGCGTAATGTCTCTGCATTTTATTGTTTTAGTGGCTCCAGGTGGTGTAATCTCAAACTCTATTGTTGTTGCACATCATCAGAGTTTATCACGTGTGTTATGACTAACATCGCACTGTGATCTGTAACTACAGCTGATGAAACATGTGGTAGGAGCGCAGTATTCTCCTCCAAAATAAAGAAGAGTAAAAGGGAAATACTCAAGCTCAGGAACTCAGAACTGTACTTGAGTACAAATGAGTGTTAATCTCATGTGATGACACACACGCACGCACACACACACACACACACACACACACACACACACACACACACACACACACACACAGATTTGTGGAATTGGTGTGTTCATCTTCAGGCCACTTTTAGACGTCTATCGTGATGGCTGCAGGAATGTGTGGGGAAAGCTCAGCAGTAAAGTCGAGTGACTGGGCCTGCGTCTGGCCCCGGCTGAGGCATGCGCTGATAAATATAGCCGCCGCGGAGGCAGTCTAAATACAAGGCTCTTCTTTGCTGTAATAGATGGGTGTCGCTAACCTATGGTGCAATCACGCTAGATTCCACAGAAATATTTCTGCACAGTGGCAAACAAACAAAGCAAAAAACAAAAGCATGGAGCAGGCAATGCTAATCATGAGGCATGGCTAGGCGTCTGTGGCCAGGGCGGTGGGGTGTGTGTGTGTGTGTGTGTGTGTGTGTGTGTGTGTGTGTGTGTGTGCAGTTACTTTATAGTGTGCATGGCAGTGTGTGCGTGCAGAGTGAATAGGGTGATATTTATGACCAGGGATTATCCTGAGGACACTCTGCAGAGTCCAAAGGTCGCCCTGCTGTCTGTCTCTCTGTGTTTCTGGGCGCATCATTAACCAACATTTAACTGCTGGCTTATGAGTACAGTTTAACAACCTGGGCCGTCCTCTTGTGTATAAGTCACACAATACACTCATCCAATACTGTCGCTTCCCTCCAATATCCGGACTGTTAAACCACTATTTATCAACCAATGAAATGACAATAATCCTCCGATAAAAGTGCACTTGGTCCTCTTTGTCAAATAAAACTTGCATGTGCCACATAAATTCATACACCTTTATAATGATGTGGATGTGCTTGGTTGGTCTTTTCTCTCTCTCTCTCTCACACACACACAAACACACACACACACACACACACCAAATCGCCAGAATAAATTTTGGCATTGTGCGTTTCTGCAACCCAAGGATATGTACATTCTATTTCAATATGCAGTGGATATGTTTAAACTTTACTTTTCTTTATGTTTCAACAACACTGTGGTGAACGTGTGGTTGTGTTTAAGCACAAAATCCACCTATGTTTGGGAGAAGAAGTGTGGGCTGAAAATACCATGTTTTGGTAGCAGAGTTTTGGCTGGAAATGCTCCCAATATCTTCTGAAGAAAAACCTGCTTTTAGTGGCACAGTTAGTGATATAAATGTTGCTGATGTCTCACTAACAAACACCTGCCTTTAATGGCACTAGTGCTGCAGTAAATGCCATCTATGACTTGCTAAAAACTGCCCGTCGTTGGTGGCTCACTTGTGGCTGAAAATATTGCCGATGTTTCGCTTAAAAACACATGATTTTAGTGGTACAGACGCCCGAAAACTGCCACTGATGTGCTGTTTTTGGTGGCACAATCACTGTTGGAAATGCCGCCTATGTTCTGCTAAAGAACAACCAGTTTTGGAGGCACGATCCAGGCGGATATGTTGTTGATGTTGGTAATGCCACTGATGTCTTGCTAAGAAACACCCACTTTTGGTGGCTCAATCATCCCTGGAAACGCCACCCAAGCCTCACTGACAAACACCTGCTTTAAGTGGCACTGCAGGAAATGTCACCGACGTCCTACTAAAAACTGCCCTTCTTTAGTGACTCAGTTCTGGCTGAAAATGCCACTGATGTTTCACCTAAGAACACCCGCTTTTGATGGCACAGTCGCCCTAGAATTGCAATCGATGTCTTGCTAAAAAACACCTGTTTTTGGTGGTGCAGTCACTGTTGGAAATGCTGCCTATCCTAGCACAGTCCTGGATGGATATGTTGTCCATGTCTCACTAAACACCTGATTTAGTGGTAAAGTCATCCTGAAATTGCTGCCATCTCACCCTCTTTTGGTGGTACAATTGCTGCTGGAAATGATACAGATGTCGGGTTAAAAACACCTGCTTTTGGTGACACCATAATGGCTGAAAATGCCACCAATGTCTTGGTAAAAAACAACAGCTTTTGTTGGCACAGTTGTTGCTGGAATTGCCGCCAATGTCTTGCTAAGAAACACATGCTTTTCGTGGCTCAATCATCCCTGGAAACGCAGGAAATGTCACCGACATCCTACTAAAAACTGCCCTTCTTTGGTGACTCAGTTCTGGCTGAAAATGCCACTGATGTTTCACTTAAGAACACCCGCTTTTGATGGTACAGTTGCCCTAGAATTGCGATTGATGTCTTGCTAAAAAACACCTGTTATTGGTGGTGCAAATAACAACAAGTTTTGGTAGCACAATCCACCACAATCCACACACAGCTGATTTAGTGGTAAAGTCAAAAAAAACACCAGCTTTTGGTGACACCATAATGGCTAAAAATGCCATCAATGTCTCACGAAGAAACACCAGTTTTTGGTAGCTTAATCAGTCCCTCCAGAAAATTGCGATCTTGAGATAGTAATTAATGCAAATTCAATGAAAGTCCACAATATCTTTGGGGGCTTGCAATTTTTCCAAAATTCCCGTGATTCTTCCGCGTTTTTCCACATTTTCCTGCTGACTGGAAGTTGTTGCGCATGCGACGTCATTTGAAACCTCATCAGAAGCGTCATCAAATTGCGCTAATGGTATTGCAGTATGGAGGAACGCTCTGTATTGATATAAAAATGTAAAAAAAAAAAAAATCACTTTTATTTTCTCCTTTCGTCATTTGCCGCAGTTTTTGTCATTTGCCACAAAAAAATCAATAATAATAAAAAATAAATATCAATAAAATAATTTTTATCGCATTTTTTGACAAAATTGGACGCAAATTCAAGGTTTCAAGAAAATTCAAGCTCCTAGAGGGACTGCTTAATCATGGCAGGAAATGCTGCCAATGTCTTTATAAAAACACCTGCTTTTGGTGGCTCAATCGCTGCAAGAAATGCCACTGACGTCTCACTAAAAACTGCCCATCTTTGGTGGCACAGCCCCGGCTGAAAATGCTGCTGACGTCTTGCTAAAAAACACCTGCTTTAGGTGGCTCAATCACAGCTGGAAATGTTGCAGATGTCTAGCTAAAAACACCTACTTGTGGTTTCACCATTACAACAGAAATGTCACAAATGTCTTGGTAAAACCAGTTTTGGTGGCACAACTACAGCTGGAAATGCAGCTGATGTCTTCCTAAAAAACATCCATCTTTGGTGGCATAATCCTGGTTGGAAATGCCAATGATGTCTCATTAAGAAACACCAACTTTTGGTGGCACAATTGTCAGGTGAAATGTTGTCTATGTCTCGATGTAAACACACTTTTGGTATCAATCACGGCTGAAAATGCCGTCGAGGTCTTGTTTAAAAAAACAACAAAAAACACCTGTTTTTGTTGTTGTTCCTGAACAGTGGTCTGCAGCCTGGCAGCCATCTTGTCTGCACCATTTTCTCCAACTCTTAATAACAAAGACAGCGCATATGTAATCAGAATGACATCACTTCAGAAACCTTGATATGGTGCTTATGAAACATGTATTAAACGTACAAATATAGCAGAGGTTTGCAGAAATGTACAATGCCAACATTTTCCTCTGGCGACTGGGCCACACACACACACACACACACACACACACACACACACACACACACACACACACACACACAAGTCATCAGCTGCCACAGTCTGTGGTGATTTGCAGGGCAGCTGTTGTAATAGAGTGGGTTGATGTGAAACAGTTTACACACACAATTACTATTAATACCAAAGACACATGCGCCTCCGCTATTTATCCAGCTCGCACTGTGCCATCTTTTGGACGTGAAGCGCGACTGATTAGGCTGCTCCGTGTGTGTGTGTGTTTGAGAGTGTGTGTTTTCATGTATGTTTGAGGGAGAAAGACGGAGCTAAGAGGCAGGAGGCAGTGTAGCGTGAGGGACACACCTGTTAGGGACACACACAAGCAGAGGCGCAGACACGAACGTTCACAAACAGCGAGCGGCTCACAGGCAAGGTTATCACACAATACGAGTATGTAGTGACCCTGCAAGCTGAGTGTGAGTGCGCTGTAGTGATAAGGATGGCTGAGGGGTCAGTCTCACAAAGCAGTGACACAAGAGTGTGTGTTATCAGAGTCTGTTTTGGATTTGGTGAATTTATTGATCTGTACAGGAACATGGTGATACAGTTTACTATAGGCTGGTGATACAGAAGATCCCTTTAAACATTTATCATCCTGTTAAATGGCTTTAAGGTTGGAGAAATGATCTTACTCCACATTGTCTGATATTTTAATGATTTACTTTGTCAGCTTGTTTCACATCCTGTTTGAAGCTACACAATGTTTAAACAGTAAAATATTTATACACAGTACTTTGTGTTTTCAGTGGCTGAACCACCTCATCAAATATTCTACGTCTTGTGCATCTTTGAGCCAGAGTTTTAGGATGAATGCAAACTCAAATTAGGTGCTCTTTTTATATTGTTTTATTGTATAACCAAGTTTGTGACCACTTTTGCGTTTTGTCAAGGCAAGTCTAACTTTAATTAAACGAGTTAAACTGATGGACTGAGGCCACGGCTGCTTTCTGAGAAGGGACAGGTCAGTGTCTGTAGTCCAGACTTGACTCTAATAAAGCAGGATCGACAGGGTTAAATTACAGTTATTTTAACATTGATAGTTAGCCATTGATTAATTATCGGCAGCTCTGTTCCATTCAGTGTCACAGTAAGTGTCTCAGTGAGCCAACATGCACAGTATCAGGACTCTGAAACCACAGCAGCTAGCGAAATTAAATTCAGCCATTATTAGTCATATAATTTACACCTGATCTTCTCCTACTGAAACATGTCAGGAAGTGTGGCTGTTTGTGGCAAATAAACATCCAACAAACATTCTGACCAAACAATTAATTTGCCTCACTGTTAGTCTAAACTCACATTTACAGATAAAACACAAAGTGTGCAAGGTCAAAAACTTTTCTTACAACAGATGGAGTGGAGCAATGTTGGTGGAGTGTTTATGTTGTAATATTTTACTTATGAGTGCAGTCATCGTTAAAATTACTAAACTTTTTCCTCTTGTCTTAAACATGAACTCAAAGGCATCATTATTTGAAATATCTGTAGGCTATAGTTGTCTGTATTTTTCTATATAACCCAGAAGACAGCCATCCGCTTCCTCCATGTTTCCCATCATGTCGCATTTAATATTATTTAACTCTTTATCTCGTTGTCACAGAATTATTGTTTGTGCTACAAACCCCATTATGCTTTTCTGTATTTTCTGTATTTTCTTTCATATATATGATGTTCTTATTAAAATGTGGCCAAAGTTTTAAACATTGAAGTAAATGTATGAAAAAGTAATCAGTGTTCACAAAGTTTTGAAGTACAAAGAGTTGCTTCTTGTGATGAAATTCTAAGAAAAGTCCTAGAATTGTGACATTTTCTTAGAATTTTCCCTTAAAGTTAAGACTAGGTCCTTGTAAAGATAAAAGTTATTCACAGAGCGTCTCAGACATTAAAAGAGCTCCTAAGGTGATAAACTGCCAGGAGCAGGGAGGAGGAGTTTCTTAAGCAGAGGAGAAAATAGTAGAAAGACAAAGAGGTTGGAGAAATATTCTCCGAACGCTGGATGATTGTGAAATAATGAAATCCTACACATTAAATCACTCATTAGGAATGTGTACACATTTCCCACTTAACGCTGTAATGCCAGAAATAAAATGATCACAACACTACGATACTTAGCAACTGGAAAAATGAAATGGTGACAGCCCTCCATCAGCAGAATCACACTCCATCACACAAACAATGACAACACTTTTACAGTCTCATATTGAGCTGCAGTTCATTTAATGCCCACTGGGTGTCCACACCTTCTTTGTCTCTGACAACCAATCACATCTGCTAAAAGAACGTGTCACACCTAGCAACGGGGTCGACCACACCTCCTCACTTAGGTAAAAGTTTCTGTCCCTTCAATGCTTAGAGTCGCTCTGACAACTTTCCTAAATCACTCCTAAGACAGGACTCCTCATTAAAGATTTTTCGTCTAAGTCAGCAGCTCTTTATATGGTCATCTGCTCCTAGCACAATTGTGTTTACATTATGTAGCCTACACTGCTACATGTAGCTCCATGCTAACGTCAGGGTTGTTTCGCCCTGATATTTCTATCATACTCCTGCTAGAAGGTGTGCTATGTAAAGATTTTGGTTTAGAGCTTTTACTGGTGATTCTCAGCGGTAGAAAGTTTTGCTATACTCTGTTGAAGTCATTTCCCCACCGCAATGACGATGCAGGAACGCTGAAATACCGAAGACCCTGAAATGTTGACCAATCAGAGCAGGAGGAGGGGCTTAAAGAGACAGGCACTAAAACGAAGCATCTCAGGCAGAAGGTGAATACAGGTGTTCAAACACAGACAATATGAGGAATATAAAGTGTTTATTGAACATTAAAGCATGTAGTGTTCTAGTACAAACACTAAATACAAGTATGAACCTGAACTTGAGCAGAGTAGGTCCCCTTTAACCTCGCTGCTACCTCCTCTTACACACTAACGCACAGGCCTTCATACAGCAGCAGTGAGATCTCATAAAAACTGAAGAGTCAGCTCATAAACGTGACAGACAGGCAGCACTGTAAATGTGAGTCCAGTAATCTGTCACTTGCTGCTGATTTGACCACATATTAGTGTCTCTGCTCCCATTAACTCTGTCACTCTCTCTTCCCTGGCCTGTTATGTCCTCTTCTAGATTACCCTAATCCTTTCTCCTTTTGTAACGCCGTTTCCTCTCACTGTTGTCCTTTATCTTGCTCTCTAATTCCCCCATCTCCTTCTGCTGCCGTCTCTCCCTTCTTCCTTCCTATTCCCTTGTTCCCTGGATGCCGGAGTGGACCAGATGCCAGTTCAGGGGACCCTCAAATCCCCCCGTTGCTCCAGACACACACACGCACACATACACTGTAACATATTGGTTCATAATTAATGAAATTAGCGGCTTTATCTGCTATGAAGAGCCCTGCGTCTGTCTCTGGCTGACTGGAGGGAGGGAGATAGGGTGGGGAGACGTTGGGGGAGGTGGAGGGGGTGAGTGAAGGGGCTACAAGGAGGGAGAGATTGATGGGAAAGACACAAGTGATTAACAGGAGTGGCAGTAATGAGTGGAGAGAGTTGAGAGGAAGTGCGTATATACTTCAAATGAGCCACAGAGAGAATGATTGAAAAGTTTGTGACGATAAAAAGTGTGAGAACTGAGGAATGGTGTGTCCTTCAATATTACTGCTGCCGTCAACACGCATTTCAATTAGCTGTTCTGATACTATGTCAACTTTACGGTTGTGTTCGCGGTCAGTTAATTACAAGTATTGAAAAAGTGCAGATCGATGACTTATGGTCCCGGCGGCTGTTACTGAGAGCTGGGTTGCCAGATATTTGATTAACCCCCATTAGTGTGGACAGTGTTTTCCCCCAGAGGAGCCTCTGTGGTGACAGCAAGTGCCTGATGGGTGTCCATCACTGAGTGCAGCATCTCATCGGCCATCTTAACTCGCACACAGTCTCTACAGTGTTTATATGCCTCCATGCAGACAGCAGCCATGGGCCAGAAGCATTATGTCATCGGGTTGTCCATCCCGATCAAGTGTCGTTAACGTAGTGACCGAAAAGAATTTCTTCAGAATTGGCACAAACGTCCACTTGGACTCAAGGATGAACTGATTAGAATTTGGTAGTCAAAGGTCACTGTGACCTTGTATCACTGTCATTTTCATTAATGTGATAAACAAGAACGTCTCGAGGGAATTCCCTCAAATTTGGCATAAACGTCCACTTTGACTTAAGGGTGAGCTGATTTGAATTTTGGTGGTCAAAGGTCAAGGTCACTGTGATCTTGTGTTCACCTCATTCTCATTAACCCAATATCCCAAGAATGCCTAGGAGGAATTTTTAAAAAACGTTGGCACAAACGTGACCTTGTGTTCATCTCATTCTCATTAACGCAATAAATCAAGAAAGCCTTGCAGGAACTTCTTGAAATTTGGCACAAACGTCCACCTGGACTCAATGATGAACTAATGAGAATTTGGTGGTCAAAGGTCACTGTGGCCTTGTGTCCGTCTCATTCTCATGAATGTGGTATCACAAGAACGCCCTGAGGGAATTCCCTCACATTTGGCACAAATGTCCACCTGGACTGAAGGGTTAGCTGATTTGATTTTGGTCGTCGAAGGTCAAGGTCACTGTGACCTCAAAAAAATGTTTTTGGCTATAACTGATGAATTCATACGCTAACTATGTCAAAATTTCACACAAATGTCTAAACTGAAAAAATGATGAGGTGATGGTATTTTCTGTTCAAAAGGTCAAAGGTTTTCTTCACTGTGACATCATAATGTTCTGCAACAACACTTTTCTTGTCGTTACTGAATGCCATAACAGAAGGACAGACGTGGTGACTGTGGCTCAGAGGTAGAGTGGGTAGAGTGGTCATCCACCAATCAGAAGATGGGCGGTTCTCCAGTCTGCATGTAGAAGTATACTTGGGCAAGATACTGAACCCCAAATTGCTCCCGATGGCTGTTCCATCAGTGTGTGAGTGTGTGAATGGGCGAATGTGACGTAGTTTAAAAGCACTTTGAGTGGTCGGAGGACTCAAAGACTAGTGCTATACAAGTGCAGTCCGTACCATTTAATTGGTGACACTATTCTTGAAGATGTGTATCCACACTAGAATATGCAGCTTCTTTGCAGCAACATGCATATTTGAAACACTCAGTACGTTTACATGCACAGTTTAATTCCACTTTTAATCGGAATGAAAGGCCATTCCGATTAAAAGTGGTCATGTAAACGGTCATTCCGATTGAAAAACGCTCATTCCGATTGAAAATTAAATCCGATTAAAGGGGGTGATTTATTCCGTTTGTCATTCCGAATGAAAGAATTTTGTGTGCATGTATACACTCATTCCTCTTTAAGTTCATTCCGGTCTTTCTGCGCATGCTCGTTTCCTTGCCCTTCTGGCGCGATGACGTATATAGCGTGCATAGCAACGGGCTGCATAGCAACGGGCTGAGATAGAGCAGTCGGACTCGTTGCACTCACCGGTTTCCATTCGCCACAGCACGGTCTTCTACCTCCCTTCTTCGACCTTCTACCTCCCTTCTCCTCCTCAACAGACGAAGCATTAGCAGAACAAGGTTGTTGTCGTACTGCTGCTTCAAGAATATAAGCAAAACAAGCCCGAAAAAGGCACTAAGAACGGCGTCGTCAAGCATCTTGTTATCCGTAACGAGGACTACAGTGTTTTCTTCCGGTAAACGTAACATCCGCCCCGCCCCCTATCCAATCAGAAACCTTCCCTGCCCCAAACCTTGCGCAGACCCAAATAAAGGCGATTAAACTGATCTCCCGTGTAAACCCTCATTCAGAATGAATATTTCTCATGTAAACTACCTGGAAAGACTTTAATTCCGAATGATTTCATTCAGATTTATTTCATTCTGAATGAGAAGCCATCATGTAACCGTAGCCACTGTCAACAGTTATGGCTTCATATGTGTCAGGACAGACATGGATGTAAACTGCAACTTGACTGGTTCGAATTCGCATCCAACTATGTAGTGGTAAATCTAGTCCTCAGCAGATATGTGCTGTGTCAGCTCTGTAATAATCAGTGCGCAGTATTAATCTCATCGTCAACTCACAGAGGAGTATTTACGCCACACCGGCTCTGCTACCAGTCCTCTGGGTGTCTTTAGTCAGCCTGCGTGGTTCCTGTCCCACCCAGCCTCTGTGTTAACACACACACAACAACACACACACATATCAACTGTGGTTTAGACTAGGTGAGTAAATTGTTTTCTATTCTTGAGGTATTTATCAACCGCGGTGCCGCCCGTTGGACCAATGGCTTCCGTAATGGATCTGATTAATGACAGCTTATTAACAAAAGCTCTGTTGTCGGGGCCCTGAGGGCTCGGTGTAATTCTAGAGCTCAGTGCTGATATAATGGCCTATTTTAGGAGCTCTGTGATTAAGCACCATTAAGCGGCAAGCAAAGCCAGGCTTTGGACAACTTCAATGGCAGCAAACGTAAACGCAGCCGTGTCCCCAGAGTCCCTCCATCCCTCTCTGTCTGTCCCACTCCGTCTCTCTGTCTGTCTGTCTGCCTCTGTTATTGAAATAGAGAGCTGTATTTATATTGAGTTTGGAGAACGATTCTCAGGGGAGCAAAATTTATCTACATTTTGTGCAAACAGTAAAGACGTATCACGTCAGCAGCCATTGGCAAAATGGGAAATCCATGTTGTGGAGGGAGTATCGGGGAGCCTGCTCCCACTCTGGGAAATTATGAGGCCGAATTAATCTGTGAGTTTGTGCACTCATTTTGTTCAGTACATGGCAGAATGAAGAAGGGCGGTCAGGCATAGCGCCAAACTGCATCCCCAAACAGAGACTGCAGCAACTCAGGTCCCTGACATCAGCATGCTAATGGCTAACCAGGTTACTCTGTCTCTTTACCTGCATGCTAACATGGTTAGCCTAAATTCAGACCACACACTCTTCAAACAGGGAAATCTGGTGACCCTGAGAGCTCGACTCACTGCAAGTTCTGAAAACAAGTGCAAATACACAACACAAGCAAATAAAGAAACCTCTTCACCAACCTGACGACATATATAAACATCAATTTGACAACACATGCCTAACATTAAGAAACTGTGCTGCAACAAGTTCACAACATTACGGCCGCACTGACGTGTGTTGTCACCTTAACAGATGACAAATGAAGACACATCTTCAGCTTCATGAAACATGCAGCATTGAGAAAAGGTGCTGTGGGAAGCTCACAACACATGAAACTTTTTCCAAGGGGCACTAAAAAGTGATAAACACAGCTGGCCACCTGTTCTAACTCTGAAGTCGTCGAAATTCAGCACTTGGTCAGTGATTTCTAGCGTCAGACACTGACGGAAAGAAGCTGTCTTTTCACATCGGCATGATATTCAGCGCCTGGTGGCAACAGGTAGAAATTAGGTGGGATAATCACGAAAACGAAGGCAGCGGAAGTCCGAGTAACCCCCAAATTCCACCAGATTTGTGTTGTGATACGTTTCAATTCTAGTCAATGTGTGTGTTTCCACCGGCTGCGGCTGTGCTGCGTTCCAGCTCCGTCACAGCTGCGGCGCTCCGGAGCCCTCCGCAACAGATATGCAGGACTTCTATTTTTGCCGGACGCCGGAGCACAACGCAGCAATTCAGGACAGAGCAGATCGTGCGGGGCAGGAAGTCGTGCACAGAAACAAAATAAAACATCCAGTTGATTTTCAAAATAAAATACACAGTGTTCACGGCGGATCATATTTCCCTGCACTACACCTTGAAAACATCATCATGGGCGGACGCAGGCCTGAAGTCAACAGGTCAGGTCAGGACGTCATTTCACCCCGTTGACGAGGAGATGTTAATCATGGAGGTGCACCCAGATGTTTTCTTACTACTCCTCTGGTTTTGTGGTTCTGTTTATAGAAACTACATGTTGTTATATCGAGCGATTATGCGTGAATTCGCAAGATCTCGTGGGTACTTGTGACTCCCGCTGTCCGCCGGAGCTGCACCGTTCCGCACAGCAAACGCAGCCGGTGGGTGTTGACGGACAGCGGAGCACGCAGCGGATAACCAGCGCTGCCGTTCCACAACGGACACACATCCAGTGGAATTCCGGCGTCAATTTTCATGATTGTCCCACCGCATTTCACCCTGTTGCCACCAGGCGCCATTAAACAATGACAGCGACTGGCCACATATCATGCCGACGTGAAAAGACAGCTTTTTTCGTCGGTGTCTGACGCCAGGAGTCACTGACCAAGTGCTGGATTTCAACGACTTCAGAGTGACACCGGGTTGCCCAGCTGTTTATCACTTTTTAGTGGCCATTGGAAGGTTTCATGTGTTGTGAGCTTCCTGCAGCACTTTTTCTTAATGCAGTGCACGTGTCATCAAGTCGGCGAAGATGTTTGTTTGCTTGTATTGTGTCTTTTAGTATGTGTTTCAGATCTTTTTAGTGTGTGGAGGTCCCTAGAGAAATGCAATTTGTTGATTTAAAAAAAAAAAACAATAGTTCTAGCATTGCACATATACAGTAAAAATAATATGGGCACATTTATTTCTCTAAATTTCAAAAATTTCTAAATTTAATAATAATAATAATAATAATAATAATAATAATACATTTAATTTGTATAGCGCTTTTCAATGACCCAAAGACGCTTACATAGTAACACAAAAGGGGTAGTGACAGACGGGGGAACAAGCAGAAGACAACATAGTGAACAAAAGAAATGATCAATTTCTAAATTCTAAATAATTTTTGTAATGTTGGGTTCTTGACTTAAGACAAAGGTGGACAAAATAGCTTTGTCATGTGTTGAGCAGCGATTTTACCAACAGAGATATTGTTCTAAAGCTGTGTCAGGTAAACAGTGAAGAAGACATGGAAACAAAGAAAGTATTTTTCATCTCTTACAGTGTGAAACTAGTTGTGTGTGTTTGGATAAATGCAAGATCAGACTCTAACACAATGCTGTGTGGCTGCTTAGCTTACATACACTGGATAAACAAGACAGAGGTCAGATGTGTGCTTTATTTATTTATTTATTTTACTTTTCTCGTGACAAGAGAAAATGCTTTTAGGAAGAGGACTAACTAATGTGTTCGGAGAATGTAAAGTTCTCTGGGATAATACTTTTTTTCTCAAGCTGCTGTAACGTCAATTTCCCCAAATCCAAGCGTAAGACAGAGCCTTTGACGTCAGTCTGCATTCTGATAACATCCCGGAGTCTCCACGGTATCGTCTCTGCTGACTTTATCCTGATACTTTCACATTGAAGCTGAAAATGCTGATTCATGTTCTGCAGCATGTGTTTTGAATGGCACTTTGTGTTTCACCTTTCCTGGTGTTTTACATATTTTTGTGTCTCTTATAAATCTGCTCTTGTCTTTCTCAACAGGAAGACTCTTCACCCTTCCTGCTCTTTTCACTGTCCACCTCCTCCCTCCCTCCTTTCCTCCCCCCTCTCTATCCCACCCTTCATCTCTCCCCAGACCCTGGCGTTCTCCCCTGGCTCCTCTGGGGAGGGCGGTAATAATTATTATGTAAATAAATACGCCTGCTGTAATCACATTCGTGCCACTGATCCAATTAGAGAGCTGATAGCAGGCGGCTGATTGCGCGGACTGGCGGCTGATGGTCAGGGCCTGTGTGTCTGTCTGACTGGCCAGCCAAGGTAGCTGGGGGAGCAGGCATTAGCGGGCTAGCAGACTGGCGTAATGAAAGCCGTTTGGTGCCGCGCTGCATGCAGTCATGTACTCTAAATAATGCTCTTTGACCAGGACCCTGCATGTCTGCCAGCCTCGCAGTCTGCTCGCTGGGTTGTCTGTCACTGTGTGTTGGTCTGTGTTTGTGCTATCATGATCCCTGGCTCTGGATCACTTTCACCATACATCAGCTTATCACCAATTACTGCCTGGTTGTGATTCTCATCAGCTTAATGATGCTCCACTGAGACCATCATCGTCAGCCTCACCCTTCACCCTCCATCTATACTCGCTCACTGTCCGCTCCTAATGTTGGGGTTTTCTTAGAGGGTGAATGATGTGCTTTTAATGACTTTCTTTTGTTTATCATAAATGTAATGAGCGGGCGATATTGTTGTTCTTGGGGTTGTAGAGGCTTTGTTTTTCCACCACTGTCAAAAATATGGAGCCTTAGTTTTCCCTTGTGGTGCTTGATTTACTCCACACAAACTGTCGAGCGCAGCAGCCCAGTCGCCAGAAAAATGTTGGCGTTGTACATTTCTGCAAACCACAGATACGTTAGATTTGATTGTTACTATGTGGCTACGATACAATGCTGAGGTTAACGTGTGGTTCAGGCTGTTCTCATGCACTGTACGTACGTTTGCCTGTGAAAAATAATGCACCAAAATTTGCATACATCCTACGTATCCATGAGCCAGTTATTTGTGCATTACCCATGTATTTTGGAAGGCTGTAATCTCGTGACTGTTGAGCTAATGGGAGTAAAGAAGGAAGCATCCAGTAAGGAGGCAGGTCGAGTCACAAAACACAGGACTTTCCACAGGAGACTGGTGTTCGAACCCATGGGAACTTTGAGTCAATTTAAGACACGTTGTCACCACAGACTGTAGATAAAGATGGACGACGCGTGTCCACTTACCCCCACTGCACAAAATGAAGCTAGAATTTCCCAGATATGGCCACTGCAATCTTTCACAGGTGAAGTCATTTGAAGCCAGAGCCTGAGCAGTAGTGGACTCTGTGAGTATTACTAGTTATAACCAAACTTTGCAGACAAACAAACACTTGAACAAACATCAGCGTAATTACAACTACATAATACAACAGAAATTATCTTTGGGAGAAGTTTATTTGACATCTACATGGATCTTGTAGTTTGGCCCATGTCCCATCCTCTAACATGGAGGGGGTGGTGCTTATGACCTATACTGCAGCCACCCACCAGGGGGCAGTTAAGATGTTTTGGCTTCATTTTTGGGGAGCTTTTTTATCATCCATTTTTTAATACAGTCTCTGGTCGTCACCATGTTTATTTTTTCTAAACCTAACCACAGTAACTTTACGTCAGTTATGTAACTCTACGTTAAGTACGTAATGTCATTCATGGGGCGCTAATTTTGAGGATATCATACAAACTGTTGTTTGGTTGGGTTAAGGCACAAAAACTGTTTAGATATGGTTGGAAAAAGCACAGGTTTTGGCTCAAAATACCCAAATTTGGGGGCACAAGCCCTGCAGGAAATACAGTGATTTCTTTGTAAAAACAACATTGCACTTCATGGCACTTTCCCCGCTGGAAAAAAAGCGTCAGTATGCTGAAAAACACCCATGTTTGGTGCCTGAAAAGCTGCTGGAAACAGTAGCCCCTTTTACACTGCCAGATTTTCCGTGAATGTTGGGCCGTTTTGCCGGCAAGCTGCGAGCGTTTAGACACACAGAGCCGGATTGGCGAGTTGATCCGAGGTGCCCAATTATCCGCCTCGTAGGGTAGACATATTGGTGGAACCTTTTTTGTTTTAAAAAGACCGTGGCAGCCTTCCGTAACGGGAGGGGCTGTTGATGACTTGTGGGAGGAGCTGTTGATGACGCCGCGTGTGCGAGCCACTTGCAGTGGATAAACAGGAAACAGCTGATAGCAGGAATTAGCGAGCAGCTAGTAGCAAGAGGGAAACACAAACCTGACAGACACTGTAAAGATGAGCAACTGGGGAGACAAGGAATTGCGCGCCCTCCTTGTCCTCGCAAACGAAGAGGCCATTAACCGTCAGATGACGGGGACGGTGAAGAACGGGCCGACTTACGAGAGAATCGCCGAAGGACTGACCAGCCGCGGCTTCCCTCCCACGTCACTGTTTACGTCACACGCTGAGCTACACGTTTTGTTACTTGCTCACGCCCCCCATTGCCCCGAAAAAGGCGCATTCTGTATAAACAAAAGTAGGTAGGCGGCATTTTGCTGCACTCCCCGATTTTGTTTTTATACTGCCAATGCTGAAAAAAGACTGATTGGGCTTTCCTGCAAATTTGCACAATTCCTGTTTAAAAAGGGTTTGTGATGATTTACTGAAAAACAAACAGTTTTCCTGTTTAAAAAGGGTTTGTGATGATTTACTGAAAAACAAACAGTTTTGTTGTTTATTGGTCTTGTATGGTCTGCAGTCGTCTGCAGCTAGGCGTCTCGTCTAGGTGACATGTCATCGAAATGAATGGATTACTGCACGGGCCTACCAGGCACAGGCCCAGGGGCCCAAAGTGTCACTGGCCTTCATCATCTGCAAAATGTCACTCAAATTACCGACCAGGAGGAGACTTAAAATGACCACAAAGAGACGCGAAACCACAAAAAGATGCATTCTGACTACAAAGAGACACAAAACAACAGTAAAGAAAAAGACAAAACCACAAAGTCTGTGTTTTAATCCTGTGTAGGAGAGGTGGTGGGGCCTTTTGCATATCAGTGCCCATGGGCCCATTTTCTCATACTCCGCCTATGGCCATCCACCATCCTCTCCACCTCCCAACGATAAAGTCAGCTCATATACTATGTCAGTTTGAAAATGTTGATATGATATGGACAGATGTAATGTGTTTGTGGTTTGCAGAAACATACAATGCCACACTGACTGAGCCGAGCGCAGAAGATAAAATGTTCTGATTTAACAGACCTTTATATTTCTAATTTTGGATTTGCTTCAGGGGCCTTTGCAAATCATCGCCTCAGTGTTTTTCTTCTCCGGGTGAAGGCAGGAGCGCTGCACTGTTTTTAAGTGCAGAGGAAAAGTTGAATCTGGGCTGGGAAAAAAAAATGAACAAGTGGTTTGAATATGATAACTCTTTACATTAACGGATACCACAATCCGGGAGCGTCTATGTGAAACATGTCAGTTTTGTGGCAGTATCATGGCGCTGCCAACCGTAGCCCATACTTTCCGAGGGTGTGGGCACAGGCGAGCGGTTAAAGGAGGGGGGCATTAGTTCTAACCTCACCATTTGCCCAGGGGCCATACTCCCACCACCATGTGTCGGCTGAGTAGACTACTGTTAATGTTGGGAAGTAATGTATGGGTCCCAGTGCTAACTCCCTGCCTTTTACATCTCAATCAGGTCACTCTAGTTTATTTATATATTGTCAGGGGGCGGGGGGGCGGGGGAGCACTGGGGCTAAGAGATGAATGTGGCAGAT
>NC_065512.1:2977738-3008880 GCF_006386435.1 Epinephelus moara
CCCCCCCCCCTCCCCCTCCCTCCCTCCCTCCCTCCCTCCCTCCCTCCTCCTGCTGCCCTCTACATTCTGCTCTTACCCAGTTGGTCGCACGCTATTAAACAAACAGTCCTAATATTTTGAGCTGGCTGGCAGTTTGAATTTCATCTCGCCGACGCATCTTGTTTCTCTCAAGCCCTGACTGTTTTGACATGCGCCCCGATTAAATTATAAACAAGCAGGCCTCCTGATGGTGATGCTGGAGCCACTAATTTCCCTAATTGTTTGCAGTTGTCTGGGAGGCGAGGCTCGGAGGCCCGGGCCTGATCCCACTGACTGGCACGGCCTAGTTAAAGGAAAGAGAAGGAGGGACGGAGGGAGGGAGGGGAGTAGAGAAGCAGGAAGAGGGGAGGAGGAGAATGAAGGAGGGAGGAGATGAAGCAGGTAAAAGAGAAAGGTAAGAAATAAAAGTGGGGGTGTAATTGGAACTTCCTCGGTTGGTTTACTCACCAGCCTTCACACACACCCATTAGTGACCAAAATGGCTGACCTGCAGTGACCTGGTGAGCAGCGGTGGGAGACGTACTCGGATCCTTTACTGAAGTAGAAGTACCAGTACAACAATTATTTCAAAAGTACTCCATTACTAGCAAACAACTTGCACTCAAAGTTTTACTCAAGTGAAATACAAAAGGATTTGTTAGCAAAAGATACTCAAAGTGTCAAAAGTAGATTTTATTCCAGAGATGAACATGATTCCTGTGACTGTTGTATTATTAAATATTATATGATTTAGAGTAGCTTACAAGGTGGAGCTGGTTTTAACTGTTTCATACAGTTCGGTAGTATAGTCCAGTGATTTCCAGCGCAGGGGTCAGGCCTCCTCCAAAAGGTCACCTGATAAATCTGGAGCGTTTCTGCAGATCCTTCAAAAGTCCTAACAGGCACTGACGTCTCTCCTTGGCTCTGCCCTCCCAATGCTGCTCCTTACTTTTCTGTCTACATATGCTCTTGCCTACTTTTCTTTCCATCTAACCTTAACCCTTTGGCTCCCACTTGGTAACCCCCCAGATGGCGCTATAACTCCCACTCATAGCCTCAACTATGTTCATCAATAGATTGTAACATCTAGTCCTAAACTGAACTGATTAATCTGAAAAAACAAGGTCTTACTTGGCAATAAAATGTTTGATATTAAACTTTTAAAAGTCTAATATTATGCTTATTATGATGTTTCATTGTAAAATCGCAAATTAATTGGTTCTATCTATTTTTTAAATAATTTACTGAATGTCTCTCGCATTAACGTTGTGCAGTGAAGGACAGTGGAACCAACAACACTCAAATTTCTGTTTCTGGCCGGGATGCTCAGAGCAGATGATCTGCTGTCTGCTAGCTAGCTGTCACTGTCCTGTGGACGACATGGGGAAGTGCAGATTCAACTAAAAGCGGTGATTTAACTAAGATTTTGCAGCATATGAGGCTGGTTAAATACAAAATAGCCAAGTCATGTTTGTCCCCAACCCTGAGACATTGATGTTGGTTTAATGTTTGTTTTTGTTGGTTTTGATTATTGTGAAATTGGTCTTAAATTCTATTCAAAGTGCCATTAAAAAGAAATCTTAAAAAGTCTTTAACTTGTCATAAACTGTAGGAACCCCGATCTGATGGCTCCTCAGAAAAGTTCTGGGTGAGAAAAGAAGAAAAAACAAAAGTAGACAAATAAACAAATTCCCTTTTTTGCACATTTCTCTGATCTTCTCTAATAAATATTTTTACCCTTTATATTTATATGCAGTCCTCAAATGTTTAAATCCTGCTCTATAATTAAAGGTTATAATTATATTATTATATTATTATAATCAAATGAAACCGTTTGAGGAGCCTTCAGTGGAACTGCTACCACCGACATCAGAAACATCACAATGCACCATTTATTATAAACTAATCCAGTGTTTTTAGTGTAACCTTTATTAATCTGAACAGTTGGAGTAAAATGCAATAATACTGAAATGCAGTGAAATAGACTTATAAAGTAGCAAAAACATAGCAATACTTAAAGAATAAACAAGTACAACAAAATTGCCCGTTGAGGGATAGTTTGGATTTTATTGAAGTGGGGTTGTACGGGGTACTTATCATTCACTCAGCCTTTATTTATTCTCGAAGAATCATTGAGGGCTTGCCCTCATTTCCACTGATGACGAGAGTACAAAAACAAATAATATGCAGTTAAACAGAACAATAAAAAGACGGTAACAACACAATTTAAAAACAGTTACACTCAAAGACAGAGTATTTATGTAGCATGGTTTTAAACTGACCCACTGGAACGAGTGTCTGTAGTTTTAATGTTTGCTGTAAAGTGTTTCATGTGAATGCAGCAGAGAAACCAAATGAAGTGTTAGTCCATGGCACTCGGAGCATTAGCTAGTTGCTAGAGCGTGTTGAGTAGTGATTGTGAGATGTATTTAGTGAGGAGGTAATATATGATGGCATCTTGCTCTTTAAATGAATATGAACCAGTGCCTGTCACGTCTCAGTTAGAGGAGCCCAGCCAACCTTTTCATATAAAATACAATGATGAGTGGAGTAACTGTCACCAGTAATGAATCTGAGGACAGTGATAAATGGAATTAGAGGAGCAAGTGTGGAGGCAGAGGCATTCCTATAAACAACATCACCATAATCTAAAACAGATTTAAAAAATGGTGTTAATTATCCGTTTTCTGCAAAACATCAGAAAATTTGTTTTGTTTCTGTGCAGGAAACCAAGTTTTTGTCTTAGTTTGTTTGTCAGGGAATCAGTGTGGGATTTGAATGTGAGATTGTGATCTAACCAGATACCAAGATATTGTATTCAGACTCTCTTTTAATACTGTGTCCTGTCAAAAAAAACATGTATCTTTAGTCAGTGTGTTACACACAGTAGATGTCAGTAGGCACACCTTCAGTTTGGAGAAGCAGACTGGAGTCTGGAATGGAAGCTAAGCAGTGTACAGCTGTTGTGGAGAGGTCAGCAACAAAACATATTTTAGTCCCCTAAAAATGTTCAATATCAGTTTAACTGTATGTTATAGTGAGAGTATTTCAGTGCTTTATCTTTTCGTCAGACAGCCTGTTGCAATGGGGAAATGGTTTCAGTTTCCCTTCTATACTCGTGTCAAAGCCAGACTCCATTGAGAAAAACGGTAATTTTAGCTCCCTGAACACAGGAGCTGCTGGTCTACTGCTGCCTCCATCAGTTAGTTAGTTTGTGTTATTGTGTGACTTTGGTGAAATACAACTAACCCTTTTAACGCTAAAGTCACAATAACACAAACTAACTAACTTATCGTGGCAGCAGTAGACCAGCAGCTCCTGTGTTCAGCATTATTGAATCACTGTTTTTCTCAATGGAGTCTGGCTTTGAAGAGAGCAATATAACTGCTTCATTTTCCAGTTGGAAATCACTGTCTGACATTAAGGTAAAACAGTGAAAATATTCTAAACTAGTCCATACCCACTGAGTGCACAGTTGCCCACGTACAGTTTCACATGGTGTGTGTTTGGGATACAGGTCATAGGAAATTGCAGATTAAATAGTCAACTGAACCCATTAAGAAGAGCAATGTATTCAGACAGAGTGTTTGTGAATTTGATAGTACGATTGCTTTATTGAAAGTACAGTAGTACCATTGACAATAGTGGTAGAATGGTATCATTTGTCAACCGTGGGACAGACAGAATGACTGACTGACAGAATGACACACTGACACTTTCCCTGATTATGTACAGCATACCATACCATGACTTAGTCATACCAAACATTAGAAAACAAACAAACATTGGTCCACAGGGGGAGCCACAGCGATCGGTCGCATTTTAGCCATTTTGAAGCATTTTTCTGTTGTTATAGCGCCACCCAGTTGCCAATTAGAGTTAAATTTCTCCAGTCACCTTGAGGCGTCCTGTTCTACATATCTACCAAGTTTAGTAAAAATCCATATGGCGGTTAGGCCTAGATAAGAAATGAGCTCTCTAGCGCCCCCATTTTGTTTGATGGGGTCAATAATGGAGGGGTCCCCTCAGATTATGTGTGGTCATATGCCTACAAAGTTGCGTGGTGATGGGTGAAACCCTTGAGATGTTATACACCTTTATGTGATGAGCCACGCCCTCCGCAATATTCATTGCCTTATAGAAGCTCAGTTTTAGTAAGTTTTCCAACTTTTGCCAAGAGGGAACTTTAGATATTGGTCCCTAGATTATGTTCACCCAGTTTCATGCAGATCGCTCAAACTTCCTAGGAAGAGATCCATTTGAAGTGTTTTTCAAAAAATTCAAAATGGCGGAAAATCTATATAAGCGGAAGTTATGGGTTCTTGAGGCAAATGTGTTCCTCATGAGGAGAGGCATCTCTGTGCAAAGTTTCATGTCTCTACGACATACGGGGCATGAGATATGCCCATTCAAAGTTTACGATTTCAATCGGTTGCTATAGCGCCCCCCTTTGGCCAGTTGATGTAATATTGCTTCATTGGCATCCTCCCATGACCCTCTACCACTGTGCCAAATTTCACATGGATTGACCAAGTCAGTGAGGAGAAAAACATGGAACAGACACACAAAGTTTTCATCACTATATAGTAAGATATAGCGTACACTTAAACTGATATTGATTTTTTTAGGTGGCTAAAATACCATTTTGTTGCTGATCCCTCCACAGCAATGGATGAATTAGCTTCTGTGGTGACCTCCAGCCTGCTTCTCCAAACTGGGGACGTGTTGACTGACATCTACTGTTTGTAACACACAATGTCTATGGATAAATACCCTGTACAACCCCACTTCTAAACCTAAACTAACCCTTTAAGTGCAGTTTTTGAGTAAGTGTTACTTTGCTCCACTGCTGGCAGGTGATGGCAGGAGTGTGTTAGCATATACTGAGGCCAGGATAAATTTGGGAAACACTAAAAACACATCAGTTTCTCTCAGTCCGTGCTTGTTTATTTCACCCCCCTCACCTTCAGCTCGTATCCAGTGTCACGTGTGTCTGAGTTCCAGGAGTCACCGATCACAACACGTCACTCCAGCTCATGATATCATCTGGCCTTCCAGTCGCAGTGTTTTCCAGAGCTCCGGTGGGGCAGCCCACTCAAACAGGCCTGCTGTGTGACACAATGACTCACTCACATGCTGCTGAGAAGTTAAACCAAAATAAAAAGGTGGGGAGGCATTATTTGAAATATGCAGCCTTTGGAAGCTTCTCACTGTGAAGCAGCACTGCTATGCCCTGCATGGTTTTATTTCTATCATCCCAGTAATCCCAGTAAAATGAAAATGTTGGAAAACACACAAACATCTGTGGATTGTGTGTGCGTGTGTTTGTGTGTGTCGTCGTGCTCCAGATGGGAGGGGATGAAAGAGTTCTGAGCGGAGCTGTGAATGTTATCCACACTGGCATCAACAGACAGGCATCGTTACCTAGCAGATGGGGGGGTGCAGTCATATCGCCGCTGTCATCACCCAATCACTGGTGTCGTCCGTGTGTGTGTGTTTGTGTTTATGTGTGTACATGCCCAATGAAGGCTAATTTAGCGTGACACTGGAGATGGCTGGTATTGTTATTGAGCAGGTGAGCTAATACACCTTTGTGACACAGAGGTGAGACCTGAGGGGGAACACGTACACCAAACCAAACGTCTGCAGCTTCCAATGTGGAGTTAATAAAAAACTGGCTTCATGGTGAAAATAGGACTGAAGACGAGTTACAGGTCAAAGACAGAAAAACAGATATCTGGGATGTATTTTGGGTGATAGTGCTGAGTTGTCTGTCGGTCAGTGGGTTGGTCCGTTCACTACTTGTGTCCACACTCAAATATCTCATTAACTACTGGATGAATTGTCATGAAATATTTGTACGGACATTCGTGGTTTCCAGATGAGGAATCCTACTGACTTTATTGATCCCCTGATTTTTCCTCGTCACACGTCCACGTTTGGTCATGGACTTTCCACGTCCACATATGACGTCCAAGGTACCCTGGGTGTGTTGGTTGTTGACGTTCTGGGACGCCGTGTCAACTTCAGCCTGTTACATGCATTGTCTGTTTTCAAAATACACTTCTGTTTTCACAGGAAACGTACAGTTTGCATACAGTCTCTTTCAAAATAAAAGCACTACGTTGGTACAACACCGCCAATTGATGTTTTTCCCTTCAACAACACACACGTTGTTGGGTTTAGGAAAAAAGAACATGGTTTGGCTTTACCCAGGTAAAAGTTGGTGGCTGTCCAACCCCTCCACCAACCTTCCCGCCCACTTTACTCAGACTTCCGCTGCCTTAACTTTTGTTGTTGTCCCCTCATGTCTCCCTCTGATGGCGTTAAACAGTAATAGCGACTGGCCACTTGCTATGCCAACATGAAAGGATGGTAGTTTTGGCGGTGTCTGACGCCAGAAGTCACTCATCAAGCGCCAGATAGAATCCCATGAAATCTGCTGCAGATTAGAGCCCAACCAAGACTGGATTTTCAGGGCCAATACTGATATTAGGGAGCAAAAAATACTGATATTGATATTTATATCATCTGATACTGATAATGATATATTTGTACAGTTAAACAGTAAACTTTATTGTCAAAAATGACAACAGTGCCCCACATGGGTCATGCTGGGGCTTCCTGGGTCCAAATTGGGCATCTTAGACTTAGACTTACTTTATTCGTCCCAGAGGGAAATTCGTTTCCACTAACACACAAAACATCACATTCATTTACAGGGGTAGACATTTTGAGTCAACGGGTCTCTCGTTCAGCGTTATGGCTGCTGGGATCAGGCTCTTCCCGAGTCGAGCTTTCCTAAATTTAAGTGTTCGGTACCTGCGCCCTGAGGGTAATGGGATGAGTGGGTGTGTAGTGTCCCGTTCTATTGATTTTGCAAAGCGTGCAATGGACCTGTGAGGTTGGGTGTGGGAAGACCAATGATTTTGGAAGCGGTGTGTGTGATGCTGACAGACAGCATGGTGAAGATCTTGGGTCAACTTGGGTAAACCCACACATGTGGGCAAATATCATGAGGCCAATATGGTACCCATGGACAGTCCCACATAGGGCCCATTTTTCAGCCCATTTACCCCCACATGGGCCCCACATACAAATGTTGGCTGGATAGCACCGCCCAGGACGATTGTGATTGGTTTAAAGAAATACAAACAAACCAGTGTTTTTTCCTCTCCATGTTCTCTTTCAGTATTTATTGAAATATTCCAGCAGCTGTTGGACGGCTCACCTCGACATTTGGTACAAACATACATGTTCCCCTCAGGATGAACTGTATCACTTTGGTGCGCTTCTAACTTCTCGTTTAGCGCCATCACCGGGTCAAATCAGTCAAATCACATGACCAAATACCTGCAAAAATAATGACTGTCTCATCAGTCTCGGCTGTACTTTGTGTTTACTGCTTATTGACCAGTGTTAGCATGCTAACAGCTGCTACTATGGAGCTTTGTTTAATCAGGACACATTTCGTCTTCCCTTTCCTACTCACTTCTATTTGCTTGTTACTGGGTCTATGTGTGTGTGTTTGTGTGTGTGTGTGTGTGTGTGTGTGCTGCTCTGCTGCTCTGTCAGCTGTTTAACTATTTCAACGGAAGGAGCCCATTATGTGACAGCTTGTGGTGATGAATATTGAATACACTGTGAGCCCATGTTAATGTCTGCAAGTGTGTGTGTGTGTGTGTGTGTGTGTGTGTGTGGCCTCTGTCCTTTCTTGGGGAGGAAAATGTGTGCAATGAAGAAGCTGCACACTCATCTTGATTTTAGTTTATTAACCCACACACGCAGATGCATATTTACCACACACACACACACACACACACACACACACACACACACAGCTACATTAGTGCGCACACTGCGTTCATTACTCATTTTCACAGTAGTAAATATTTGAATGATTCCTGTTTGTCTTTAGCAGGGGAGCGGAGGTGGAGGGACGCTGACAGAATGATGGCTTGGACATATTAAGATAAACAGACAGGGAGAATCAGTGACAGATGTCCATTCAGCCAGGACATGCTGCTCAATAGGCTACTGATGCAGTTAATGCCTAATTGAGAATTCAACACCAATGGTCCCAAATGCTGAAACCAGTGGTTACTGACTGACAGCGCTCTGCTGCCTGTCGAGGTTCGGGCTCTTAATGTAAGGATGTGAATTTAAACGGACAGGTTTGAGATGTGGGGTGAAACAATCTGGAACATTGAGACCATTAAAAGTCTAATAAGTGTAAATGTGACTCGGGAGCTTCACAGGAAATCTGAACAGTCTGACATGTCACAGCAGGAAAAGCACATGTAAATGATAAAATAAATGATGGTTTAATTCCATTTAGCTGCTTCAGTTTCAGGGTCCTGGTAGTCTTCATGCTGACTCACTGTCCTGACTTCCTGTGAAATAAATAGAACAAAGACATTGTTAATTTTATTAGTAACACCTGTGTTTGTCCTACTATGACAAGTCAACATGTCTGCTGGGAAAAAAAAGCCCGCAGAAGTGATACTTTGCCAAATTACCAACACATTCTCACTCCAACCTCGTCATGGACTTCCCACGTCCACATACTACGTCCAAGGTACCCTGGGTGTGTTGGTTTTTGATGCTCTGGGACGCTGTTTGCATACAGTCTCTTTCAAAATAAAAGCACCACTTCAGTACAACACCGTAAAATGGCTTTTTTTCCCCTTCAATAACACTCATGTGCTTATGTTTAGCTAACGCACAAACGTGGTTGGGTTAAAGAAAAAGAAACAGGGTTTGGGCCTACTTGGACTTTTGCCGCCTTCATTTTTATTTTTGTTCCGACACGTTTCCCATGACGCCACCAAGTCCGGTTAAACAATAATGGCGAACAGCCATGTGTCACGAGAAAAGGATGGCTTTTTCCTTGATGTCTGATACTGGAGGTCACTGACCAAGTGCCAGTTTTTGACGACTTCGGAGTGAGACCGGGTTGTCTGGTCACTATGGTAAGTGAACCACCCCTCCTTGGATTTGCGCCGCTGTAACTTTCGTTGTTGTTCCGCATTTGTCCTGATGCCGCCAAGCATGGTTACACAATAAGGGTGACCGGCTGTGTATCATGCCGACATGAAAGGACGGCTTTTTTCATCTGTGTCTGATGCCGGAAGTCACTGACTAAACACTGGTATTCGATGACTGCAGAGTGAGACCGGGTAGAAGTTAAAGCCATTTATACAGATTTTACATGGTGACACAAAGTCTACAAGAAGTCCTCTACAGTACAGTGATACATTTAGGGATGTCCTGATCACATTTTTTTTGCGTCTGATCCGATACCGAGTCCTTTATTTTGAAACCGAGTCCGATACCGAGTCTGATCCGATCCTTTGCAAAGCATTAAGAGAGAAAAAAACAAGAAAGCATCCAAGTTGTCCCATAAGGTTTGTTTTTTATTTAAATAGTATCCAAAAAGCTTATTGGTGGTTCAGCAGCATAAAATGTGAACAAATTCTGAATTGTAAACAAATTGTCCCTCCAGACTTGCCGTAGGGCTGTGTTAGACGAGGTTCTGCCGTTAGGTGTGGCTGTGTTGCTTGGAATAAAGAGAGAAGCGGTGGTCGCTGAACCTGTTGTCTCTACTCCTGTCTGTTTATTGCTCATTAACTGCACTCAGTTAGGCAAACCCAGGACGCTTGGGTACAATACATTGGAAAGCGGAGGCAACAATGAACAGCGTAGATGAAAAACCTGGCCATATTTATTGTTTTGATTCCTCTGATCTTTTATTACCGATTCTGTACAAATAACGTGATCGGTGCCGATACCCGATCCGGGACATTACCCTCTGGTGGTCTATTTCATTTTAATTTATATATTGAATAACTTATTTTTGATGTAACTTATTAGTTTGGTTACTTTAAGTAAGTTCATCCTGATAATCCATTTCGTGCTGCATTTGCTTGTTGACTTCCAGTACAGATTGGTGGAGCAGAAATTGGGCAAGAAAACAAGTAACGGATTTATAAATAAACAATCTAACTTAAAAACTGATTAACTTAGAATAACTACTTTCACTCCTCAACCAAACCGCCCACCCACCCTACTCGGACACCTGCAGCCTTAACTTTGTTTGTTGCCCCACCACATTTCCTCCTGATGCCTCTGGGCACCATTAAACAATAACGACAACTGGCCGCGTATCAGGCTGACGCGAAAGGACGGCTTTTTTTGTCTGTCTGATGCTGCAAGTCACTGACCAAGCGCCAAATATTTGACAACTTCCAAGTGAGACCACATTGGTCTGTTGTTCGGTGTTGGGCAGGTAGTGTACAGTGGATTTTTACAGCTATCTCGCAGATAATGGTGAGACTGAACCAAAACAATGAGCTGAAAGACTCTGAAACACTCTGCAGAGTCAGGTGATCATTGAGCAGTATTTATTCCGCCAGCTTTACCTCAATGTCTACTAACTGGCTGCAAACACATGCAGTTGTACAAGCACAACCACGTGTGGATCTGCAAGCTCGGAGATGAACTTTACTACCTAACCTCACCACTACTCCCATTATTATTGTGCTCCTTACTGTAAACACACAGTATTTCTCTGAGGCTACAGTACAGTTACCACAACACTGTGATTGCTACTCCAACACCAGTCGCTCTCCAATCAAAACTTTGGCCGACTCGACTTTGACTTGAGGTTGGTTCATTAGCAGCAGTCTCAGCTCACCAGCTCTGCTCTGCTATTCTCATCGCAGCCTGATTCCAGCAGTTGTTCCGGCTTCTCTGTCAGGAAGCATCAGCGCTGGGCAAGGTGGAGGCCGCCACCCAGGGACGGCCTCAGGCTGCTCTGTCCTACACACACCTGCCTCTGCTCACGCAGAGAGTCAGACCTCCACCCCACCCAGCATCATAGCCTGAGGGAGACTGAGCCGAAGGCCGATCTCATGGCCCCTGAACCGAACAGTCAGATGTGTTCACTGCTGCTGAGTGACACCTCCCACGAACCAATCAGTGACAAGATGCATTGTTTCGTGAAAATTAGAAGCTGTTACGACCTTTTAATGGTGGATTTTCTTTTACTTTAATCATCCTCATTAGGGTCGATCCCTCCAGGGTCCATTTGATGAAGCCCAAACATAAGCTGATGTGACTCCTTTAGGGTCTTTTGAATGAAAATGTTTAGGAAACCACAATGAGCCACTTTTGATTTAACAAATGAATACATGTAGTTCAACTGTGCAGCCAAATGTAGGAGCTGAGTTACATCGAAAGGTTTATTTACGCTGGTAAAGACCCAACAGCCACAAACAAACTGAACAAACTCAGTGACTTCTTCCAGGTGACTCCTTAAACTAATATTATCTTCATCACTGCTTGGATGCTGCTCCGTATGTGTGTGTGTGTGTGTGTGTGTGTGTGGGTGTATCCAAGACTTTGGTTAAAAGTGTTTGAGTAAATCCTTTGATGGATGAAATCATTACATTTGCCCTCATGTATATTTCATATCCCAGTCCAGATTAGTTATTCCAGGGTTTAGAGAAATGCTGAGTGCGATTTATTTTTAATCACAGCAGCTGTTTGCCTTCTCGTATTGAAGATCTCGCCTGACAAAGACCCAGATTGGATGAGACAAATCTGACCCCATGCGACCCACGCCATTTTTAATTCACACAACATTTTGCAGATGAAACGGCCGTGTTTCAGTTTCCTGCAGCCTCGTGCTTCATACCGAATTAATCCACTTCTCTCAAACACACATGTCCAATCAAACAAACACAACTGCGGTTTCCAGTCGCTCCGTCTCCCAGAGCAACATCTGAAAGTATTCTGATCAACTTGAAATGTCACAAGCCATGTTCGCCGAGGATCCGATGAAAGGCTTCGTCCTGACAAGCGGTTGTTAATCTTGCCGTAACATTTGGCTAATTGAATGTCTGCTGTTGTTTACTGTTTGTTTCCATGTTGCCCCTCGAGTGACTACCACCGCTGCCTTCTGTTTCTTCGGTGCATTAGCGTTGACGTACAGCGCTGCCATGCCACGAGCCCACCAGCTGCCCCGCCACTCTGCGGCTCCATGGCAAAGCTCCCAGGGGGCATCGCTCCATAAAAACTCACGGCTCTGTTCTTTAACTCTTCTCACATCTGCACCTTATCACGTACTCCAGCTAACAGGACATCGTTGGGTTGTGTGTGGTGAACTCTATTAACACCAGAAAACGCTGTGACTCTGTGGTCTGTCACAGAACGTGTACATATGTGCATACGTGCTTCATTCATGCTTGAATATGAGGTAAAATGTATGTTGATCTACACACACACCTCCCTGAGAGTGTATCATCTACACAGCAGGAGGCCACAGGTGTGTGAGCCCGCTCCACAGAGAGCCTCCCCTCTGATGCTGCATTGTGGGTAATAATAGTTAGCAGCAACAGCTGTGCCCCCTTCTCCCCCTCTTCACCTCTAATGTCCTCTAATCATCCATCTATCAGGCCTAATACCCTGCAGTGGTGCCCTCACAGCTGTCTGAGGGGCCGTGGGTATCGACACACCTGTCAATCTCTCTCTGCCTCATTCAAACAAACAGAAACACAGGCCAAAAAATCTGAGACTGTTCTATTATGTCACAGTTTGATTACACTCTCAGAGAGGAAACACACACTTCCAACATCCCGCTTTGATATGCTGCATGTCAAGTTGATACCAGTTGAGACGTTCAAGTGACGAAGGCCTCTAGTGGAGTGAAGCAAGGCCAGAAAATGGAGGCTGGGACACTTTGTCATACAGTGTCTTATCACTGGGGTACAACACAAGTGTAGTAAAGTCTGGTCTGCACTTGTTGAAAGGCTCAATAGCTCAAATAGATGGCGCACTATTATAAAACATGAATATGCGCTGAACGTTGCTCTACATACCCTCTTTCAATCCGATGATCCTTATGTTCTCCCTGCGGCTGTGGTTTTCCTTGTCCTCGGCTTGTTGTGATAGAATGTTTGCTTCTTTTTTGAGAGCCCCGATCTTGTTAGACAGAGACGCAGCGTAGTCTTCGGCCTTCGTAATACAGGATTCTGCCTCTGTGATGTGCTTGGTGTTGTCCTCGATATGCTTGTTAACTCCCTCCAGGGTCTGGTGTAGTTTGGTGAATGTCAGGTCCATTAAAGTGCTGATTTTCTGTTTGATGTCCTCGGAGAGTCGAGTGGTTTCTTCAACTCTGAGCAAGTTCTGGTCAGAGTATCATGTTGAGTTTGGGCGGAAACAGAAAACTGACTCCAAGGAGAAAATAATGGTGATGGAGGTCGGCGCCTCTCACGTAGAATGCATCATGTGACTCCCCTGCCTTCGTTCTAAAAAAAAAAAAAAAGAGCAATGTTTTTTAAAAACAATTAGGACATGGATGAGAATTACAATTCTGCAATTATTGAAAAGATCTTCAGTAAAGCACCAGGGTCTAAAACTAACACCCATTAAGCGCCAAATGAGGATGGATTTTCCATTGGGGAGTAAATCTGGGAAGGCTATCTGCCACCCGGACGGGTAAATGTTTATATCAAAATAGTCATAATAATAATCGTAATAATTAACCATGTTGAGTCTCTTCTGCATTGCGGCGTCATTTACAAGCCGCTCTGCTGCTCCTTTTCTGTCAGTGTCAGAGTATGACACACAAACACACACTGCAGATGTGTTTTTTGTTTTGTTTAGTTTTGTTTATGATCCTCATTGCCACTATTCTTCCTGGCGTCCGGGACATATTCTCAATATATGCAGTGCATAACATATAACTGTACATAACACGTAACAATAAAGACAAAACTAAACAAAAAGATGGAAAAGTAAAATGAAAAGATGGAAAATTAAACACAACTGTTTTTGCTAAACTGTCGCTAAACAAAGCATTTTTGGATTATACTCTTGTGGAGGAATTTGTTGTGTACATGTGTGTACAACAAATTCATCCATAGAAATTGTTAGTGTTTGGGGTGGCGAGGGTCCGAGACTTCCTCTGCACACTTTAATGGCGTAAAATGATTTTACTGTACAGCTCTTGTAGACTGTCCAAATGTTATTGGACTAAATTTGTCAAATTCAAATCATACAGAGTCATTTCACTCAGAAACATTTGTTCATTTTAACAGACTCTCTTGCAGTAATTGTATATGGGGAAAAAAGGCTTTTGGGCTAACTTTATAAGCTAATATTGAGTGTAACCAGTATGCTACAGGCGACACAGGACCCCTTACCTCAACCAACAAGTTATTTTAACCCAAACTATGATCTTTTCTTAAACTGCAAACCTGTAACAACAGATTTCTTGTGCTGTGAACACATAATTTCACCTTTTAAAGATAAATGTTGAACTTTGGGCAAACAGCTGCTTATTTACACGTACAAAGTGACATTATCATTCATTTAGAGTCATGTGTCAGGCCACCTGGTGAATGTAAATCCCTTATTCGTTCTGCTTTGTGCTCTGTTTTGGTCCCCAACTCTTGAGGGAAATATCTGGCTCTTTAGCTGCTAAAAATCTCTGGTCTGTTCTTTAGTCTGTCTGTGTTTGGTGCTGAGCTGGGAGCGAGAGCCGGGGGAGTGAGCCAAACATAGCGGGCTGGAGATCCAAAACATTGAGCTGAAAGATGCTCTGAAGCTCCGCGGAGCCGAGGGAAACTGCAGAGTCATTGTGGTTTCATCACTACAAGCATCCCCTTTTTACATAACCACTACTGTAGTCATTTAATATAATAGACACTCGACCCACGAGATCAGAAACTCGTTTTATTTGTGCAACAGTGATTTGTAACGAAATGATGTCGTCCTGCCTGAGGGGGCGTCGGATCAGAAAACGCTTACATGTGTCGCTCTGGAGGGCAGCGGCTTTGTTGTTTCATTTGGAGGACTGGAGCAGCAGTTACTGCAACATTGACTGTGGATTTAACTCATCGTTTGTCCCAGGAAGCTCAGGTTCACATACTGCTGCATTGTGATCTAGATGAGAGCGCAGAGCCGTGACTGTCGCAGCTTCCTGTTTGTCCACCGGCAGAAGTGATAAGCTTCATTTGCCTTCAAAATAAAAAAAGAAATCCTTCAAAGAGAGGTCAAATTAGCGGTCCCCAGAGACTTCCCAGAAGCCATCACCCAGACGGATGCTCAGCTCACATCAGCCGAGCGCCGAGACTGCAGCGAGCATCTCTGAGAACCACAGACCTCTGGGTGGTCTTGCTGCGTCTAACCAAGCAGACCTGACTCCCATCCAACTTCTGACGGACCCGCTGTTTAACACTGGGAGGCTGATATGTGTTTAACTGCAGCGACACCCCGCAGGCTCTTCAGGCGCTTTATGACACTGCATGTGTGTGTGTGTGTGTGTGTGTGTTTGGGCCTGCTACCCCCTTGCTCCGCTCCGTCACAAATCCTGTCTGCTAATGACTACCAGCTCTATAGGACCCGAGGCAGGAGGGGTTAAAGCCCACCAATTGAGCGAATAATGAGTTGAATTAGGAGATTTAGGGATGAGGTGGAAGGAGAAGGGGACGGGTGGTACTCAATGAAAACCAGAGGTGCTTACCGCAAAGCTGCAGAGCAGAGAGGCTGTGTGTTGGAGTGTAATAGGGGGGTACAGCAGGGCGGGGGTGAGAACGGAGGAGTGAAGACGGAGAGAAAGCATTCTGATGCAGAGGTGGAAATCACTTCGATTCGTAGACACTGATGTATTTTACTTCAGTACGTACAACAGTACCTGAACGCATCACCGACCCTCTTCATTTCTGTCGTTGTAGTTTATACTGTCTCCTTCAGTTCAGTACAAAACTACAAGCACGGCACACGAGGGTGATGAGTCAGCAGTCTGTTATCTATGACAGAGTTATGAAATAATTTCACTGGCTTTCAGCGTCTTTTAAAAATGCTTTTAATGAGGAAGTAACACGCTGACCCAGTATTTACTCAAGTAAAGTAATAATCTCAAAGATTTTCATTAAAATAAATATCTGCTCAGTTACCACTATCTACTTCCACGTGAAATAACACAATGGTGATTGAGCCTGTGGACCACTGATGAAAGTCCTCCATTTGCAGTCCTATGAACTCGCTATATTTCTGGGAAAAATCACAAGCTCCACACAGTTATTAATAATCCGCTCTCACAACATACACACACACACACACACACACACACACACACACACACACACTCACTGGTTATGCTATGGTAACCCTTTCATCTCGCCAGCTGCACGGCTCATAAAACGAGCTGATATAAATGTTATGAGAGCCCATCCACACCGTCCAAACCGCAAAGATATACGTTAATCAACCGCCCAAACCTGACCCAACCACAAGCCGCCAACTTTGAGCATTATAATAGCACAATTGTCAGGACTGAGGACTGAGACAAGGAATATGTGCTGAGGTCTGTGTGTGTTTGAGACAGAGATAAACTGACAGAGAGAAGGTGGAAGGTGGACTATTGCATGCAGAGTCTCTAAGTTATTAATAACTTACTTGGAATGCTGCTTTCTCACTTCAGTCACTTTTCCAGCTGCTAGATCTGCTTAACTGACCAGCAACAACAACAATAATCTATTAAGTGTCTGGTAGATTTTGGAATCCAAGTTCCAACCCTGCGCCTCAACCCATTATAGTACAAACATTACATAAAATAACACAACAATGGCACACGGCGTGGCTGAAGTACAACAAATGTTACTTAAGCAAAAGGAGGACATTCTTCCTAGTTTACAAATAACGTTTGGCTCATCTGATTGTAATAACAAAATGATTTTAAACATACATGGACGGTTGAAATGATACTTTGGCAAATTCCTTTTTCTGTAAGTCGTTAGTCATTAGAAAGTAAGTCAGGAATTATTGTACTTTTTATTCCACTACATTTATTTGAAAACTTAAGTTACTTTCCAGACACAGATTTTCATTAAAAATATAATGATATTATAATTGAATATAGTGAAAAATATCATCAATAAATGCTCTTACATGCTCTGTTATTAATTAATCGAAATTAATTGCATACATCAATTTGTTTGTGAGTATTTAAAAATTTCAATTCAAATGAATGTTGGCAGATGTGTCGTAGTAAAGCTGCAGGATTTTGGACACTATTGTCCCCGTGTCCTCCACCACCCAAACTGGTCTGCAGTCCATTGCAATCCATTTTATAAGGGAGTTAGTCAGTTGGTCACAGGTAGACTGACTCAGTCTGCGTCTGACTGTCTGGCCGAGCGTGGCTTGACGAGGCTGACTGCTAGCGTTAGCATCAGAGGCTGTGCTAACTCGGACCTCTGGGTTTGCTGCTAAATGCTTTGCATGGTATGAAAGTTCCTTCAATGGTTCCATCTGGGTGTTTTTTAAATGTAAATGTTCCACTCACAGGGCCGAGCAGCGTCGGCCTCCATCATGTGACAAAGCCACTGTGGCCTTCAGTGACATACACCGGGTCAAAGGCCACCACACAGTGCGACTAATCAGTGTTACTGTTTTAACATGATATTTCTTCTGTGATTAATTAATCGAAATGAACGGCTTATTTTGACAGGCCTAATAACTAAGTATATTTTGATGCTGATATTTTACTTAAGTTTTAAATGCATGCATAGCAGAGTATGTCTGCACTGTAGTGTTGCTACTTTTACTGAAGTAAAAAGATTTGTGTACGTCTTTCACACTGCTGTGATTAATGAGGAGCTCCACTGCTGAAAGCTCAGTATAGAGAAGATTCATTGGCTCATATATTGAACACTTCTACTCTGATATTGCCGTTATGCTCCCACAAACACATTTATGGATGTATTAATTATTTTATTAACACCATGAGAAGGGGCTCAGAGAAGAAGTATGAACAGATAACACTGCTGGAACAAATGTCATCACTGTGAGGAACCGTCTTCTTAATCAGAACATTCAGTTCAGTTTGCTGGCAGAAGATTACGCGGGTGAGAAAAGCGTTTCCATTCAGATGAAGCTGTTCTCTCTTTAAAAGCCTGATTCTGCATAATATTTGTTGGTGGGTTTTTAAACTGATGAGTTTGGACCATTAAAAGGAAAATGTGCGTCTCAGTGTTTATCAGTCTCGAGGAGGCCGGGCGACGGTTTGATTCTTTTAATTTCCTGGAACATCCATAGAGGCCTAGTTTTCAGTCCAGTTTGCTCACAGAAGAATTGGCAGGTTTGAATATCATCACCAATCAGAGCGAGCTGTTGGCCACTTATTAGCTTTATCTTGCATAATATTCTCCTTTACTTAGTCTGAGGCTGATTAGTTTAAATGTGAACTCAGATTGACAGCTGTGAGTTGGCCCCGTCAGAGTTTATTTTTTAATTTCCTGGAACATCCATCGGGCTCGTCTTTGGTAATAGTGCTTTTAAAATGTATTCTTTCTCTATATAAACACAGGAAGCTGCATTGTCATCCACAATTTCCAGTAAATTCCACCCAAACAGCCTCTTGGGCAGTGCTTTTTTTTTTCCATCTTTGGTTTTCTTTGATTGCATACATGTACAAATGAAGCAATATTTGGTTCCTGTGGCCACGTAGTTGACTCGGCCCAGCCTGCCCCCCCTCCTCCTCCCTTGAGCTAAGCCCTATTCAAGTTTATACACAATGAACAACATTGTTCAAAAGACAAGGCGCTCTGAAATAGTCTGGAAGCCTTTGAACATCATGAAACAAGTCATTCCAAGGTTAACTTGGACGACTTAACATAAACTCTCAGAGAGGAATGATTCATGCTGCAAAGAAGAAATAGATGACAGGTTTCTGTTCGCTGGATAATGAAAATATCAACTGCAGCAATAAAATGAGCAGCTGCTCCGTTTCAAGAAGCACCAGCGAATTCTTTTCATTTCTCTGTAATTCTTCTCGTAGCTTCGTCAGCTCTCTTCTACCCTCTAGAAGCATGCGGCAGGGAGACAGACGCGCTATTTTAGGGGGGGAAGTATGGAGAGACGTCGGTGTGTCTCAGCAGGTATAATTATCCCACCGTGGCAGAGTCACAGCATGAGCTGATTGTCTTCAGTCAGAGAAGACAAGCTGAGAGGAAAACGCTTCTGTAGGAAGACCTCAACCCTCCAGCTCATCACCAACACTTAGGCTCTATTGTTTACTGAAGGAGTCCAACACACACACACACACACACACACACACACACACAGATACACACACAAAATGCCTGACCCAACCCCCAGTGGCAGGTTAAACACCAAGATTGTTCTGCCCTGCCACACCTCATCAGAGTTGAAACTATTTAGAGAGGCAATTGAAGTGTGTGTGTGTGATGCCTGTGCAGCTGATTGTCTGGAGGTAGTCTGTCAGAAGAACTATATTATTTCACTTGTTTACTCAAGTTGATTTTAGGGATGCCACATAGTTTGATAGATTGACGGCCGACTGGTCAGTGTGTCTGTCTTGACCAGGGTTGGGTATCGTTCACAATTGGACTAGCAACAGTTCCAGGACCTGGACTTTGGTGCTGGTACTCAATGGTACCTTTTTCAGTACTTAACTTCCACTTTAATTACAAAAATGTAATGTTTTTTTTGGAACAAGTGGCATGGGATGATGTTGTAGACTGAAAAGTCACTCTGCTGCACACACAGAGTTTAACTTCTGTTTCTGTGTGTGTGTGTGTGTGTGTGTGTGTGTGTCCTCATCAGCAGTGATACTAGGCTATTACTAAAACAATATAGAAAAAAAAGTTGACCAGCAGATCTGCAGCAGCAGTAGTTTTGGCTCGCTCAGTAGTAGACACAGCCCATACCGGCTTCCCAGCTTTGGGACACTTCTGCCTCCTGTCTGAAGTTGAACCTGAGGTCTCTGCAGAGCTCCATTGCCACCCTCTGAGCTCTGCCGCTGTCTTCAAGGCTTTGGGGCATTTTGTGGCACCTCTGATTCTTGTCTAACAACCCAGTCTCACTCCAAAGTCGTTGAAATATGGCACTTGGTCAGTGACTTCCGGATTCAGACACCAACAAAACGTCGGCATGATATTTAGCCAGTCACAGTTATTGTTTAATGGCGCCCGGCAGTATCAGTTAGAAAGCTCTACTTTTATTATTTTCACAGATTACACAGCAAAAAGCATACATCATGCTAAGTGATAGTCAAAGTCTATTTTTATGGCCCCACACTGTGGCACAGGTTTCACAAAATACAATATGTTAGCCTGGATTTAGGCCTTTCTTAGTTCTGATGTTAGACGAGTCTAATGCTAGTTAGTTGAAGAGAAACCAGGTCTGTGTCAGCATGGTGTGGGGAGTGAGTGCAGATAAATGGTGTTCAGGTGCCCCCAATACTGACAGCTCCTCAAGCTCTTCGTCCGTCCACCAGCCACAATCTGTTGGACGACGATGCAAAATGACCAGTTTCCCTTTGCTAGGCAGACTTTTGCTCATGGCGCTGCAGAAAGGCAACTTGGCACCTTTCATCTGCACACACTCCCACACCACGGTGACACAGACCTGGTTGAAAATCGTCAAAGCTTCCATTTAATACTCCCTGTACTACCTCTGAAATGATACCTGTGTTTGATTAACTGATGAGTGTGAAACTGTTTGTTCTTATTTAATTTAGCTGTTTGAAGCCATAGCTCCATTAGCTGTGGTTTTAGTTTAAAGCAGTGGTTCTCAAACTTTTTTTTATCATGCCTCCTTTAGAGGAAGACACATTTTCATGCCCCCCTTCCCCGCCCTGACAAAATAACAAAATTATGAAAAAATGGGCCAAGCTGATCTTGTGTATTGAAATAACCAGAGCTTTGTTACTGCCGCAGCTTTTATGATTTGTTCCTGTTGACGGTGTTCACACAGTTTCCTCTGAAAGAACTCGAGTGGCTTATTGACGTGACTGCGGTGTTTCAAAGTGTCTTGTGTTGGGTCTCTTACTGTCAGCTCCCAGACATAAAATACACACACTGGTCTCTCCTCATCTCCCACCGCATCCAGTCTTTGTCATATTTTCTTCTTGACTTGTTTTTTAGTTGATTACAATCAGCTGGGCACTTTGTCTTGTTTGTCTCAAAAGCTTTTCTTTTCGGCCCTGACAAATATCTGTTCATCCTGTAAACCTACAGACTGTCTGTCTGAAGAACACCGTTAATATTGTGAAAGCATGATTTATTAACTGTTGCACTATGAACGTCAAACACTAGTTCTGCAGCACATTTCCCCCCTGGTCACGTGTGTCACACCTGTCATTAAGAAACACAAGTTCGGTGATATTCTATATTTTTCTCATATATAAAAACACATCAGTGAGTCACATTGTTGCGCTGGGTGACATGTTCCTTCATTACCATGAACATTGTGCTGTAGCTGCAGTGTTTTTTTAAATCGATCCCACTCTGTCCTGCTGCTCTAAATACTCTCTGACGCACCAGATCTGCTGCTGAAAACAGTCCCCACCAAAATGCAACATTTCCTCCTGTTTGAATAACCTTTGCTAAATACCAGTGTTCACCACTTATAGTGACCAATTTTTAAAAATGTTTGTCTTCAGTAGCAACAAACTGGCGTGAGGCTGAGAGCCACAGAGAGGGCAGTGAGGTCGGAAAGTATTTAGAGACGCACTGACAGGCCTTTACACACTGGAGGCATTTATTTTATTAATTCACAGGTCAAAATATTTTTAAGCCATGAGTACTTTGACACAGAAAGGGAATATTGATAAAAAGCCACATTATTTTTGGAGGTTTCTCTCCTCAAATAAAGGCATCAACTAATCATATTTTACAGACCACACATCACAGTGTCACAACAGTGACAGACTTGTTGCAACTCTTGCAAATTCATATTGCTGTCAGTATGAATAGTTTTGATGTGGGCGAGCATTTCACATTTTAGTGTCGGATATTCACCTCGCCTCCAGTGCCTAAAGGCCTTAAGGTGTTGTTGGTTTTGGCCTTTTCGTAAAATTTGTTGACGATAACAAAAATATAGACTATCGCCAGCTTTACTCCTTAAAATGAAACTCAGCCGATTTTTAACCAGCTCTGTGTCATCGCAGGTTTGCATCACCCGCTGGACTGTTGCCGGCAGATAGGCTGCACAGATTGCCAACCAGGGGCTTATTCATCATCATTTAAGGGGACACATTTTAAATGGGGGGTTAAAGGGTCCACTGCCAGAAAAGTTTGAGCATCAAACACTTCATTTTCTGCAACCTGGTGAATTTCTATGCACCAATTTGTGCCTTTTCTGCATCAGTTTATAGAGTAAATTTGTTTTATTTTGACAAATATAATTCCTCTGCTACTTCCAGGTTTTTTTGGGGGGTGGACAAATGCACATGTTCTGAATATTGTAGGGACGTGTCCCCCTACTTCTCCCTTGGAATCTACTCCATGCTGCCCACACTGCAATGACACAGAGCTGGTTGAAAACTGGCAAAGTTTCCCTTTTAAAACCGTCTTAATTTGCCCAAAATACACCAGATTTCCACAGCTTTGTGCAACCTGTGATCTTAAGCTCTTAAACAGCTAGTCTCGCGCGAGTTGTCATGTAAACACAGCACAGCTGCAGGGCAGGCTAACTGACCACGGTGAGAAATGATGCTAAAACTGTGCTGTGTTTACATGGCAACTCACGCGAGACTAGCTGATGGCTAGTGGTGGTGCTAGTTCTCGAGTCTTGCGCGAATTGCCATGTAAACACAGCACAAGTGTAGCTGTTATTCTGGCTAGCTGTTATCCTCTGATACCCCGAACGAGTTTTGTGGATTTAAACACTACACTGGACTTCTTGTCGGCATGAGGGTCAGTAAGTACTGTCTGTATTTTCATTCTAAAGTGGCCATTTCCTTTAAGCATTAATTCACTGGACCGACTGCCGGTAACTTTTAAGGTGGAACGTTAACTTGTAATGTTACTCAATGCATGAGTTGATGACGTGAATCCATCAGCACACCTTAAATTTCACTGTGACAACTTTGACCATTCCATTAGTTTTTATATGACACACACTTTTAGTAATGACTTTAAAAATAAAGATTAATTTGGAGCGGATTATGTGAAGGTCATATATTCTAATCCTCACTTCCTGTGGGCTACAGCAACACTAAACCCCTGAGCTTGCCTGAGAAGGACTAAATGCACAAAGCTGCTATTTTTAAATATCCCATGGAGAGAGACTCTCACTGCAGCCTGTTCTATTTTGTTCTGAAAATGTGGGCGTGCAGCCTCGTTCTGTGGACGATAAACCAGGTGCAGACTTCCATCTGTGTCACCGCTGATGAGGAAATACAGCGAGTGCTGGACGGAGCAGTGAGTGACAACAACCCCGCCCACATTTAAGAGGACTGTCTGAACAGACCGAGGGTCTAGGTACCATGTCTGAAGGCTTACTGCTGGTTCCAAAGGTACTGGACTCAAAAAAAAGGGTTTGGTGGAGACGGGGCTTTTGTGTTTAGAGTGTGAAGATCCATAAAAAAAAGAGTAATGTAATTGAAATAAAAACAGACAATTTTTGAATTCACAAATTTTAATTCACTTCAACATTGGATGAACTAAGATTTCAATGGAACTGCATTTGAGTCTAACCCTGATTCCTGTCGTACAGAAAAGCACAATATCATCATACGGAGTGATTGGAGTCGACGTCATCATTTAAAGGCAGGTCATCTGTTTGAGTGTAGCAGCCGATGAGGATAGTCGAACAACATGGACACTATCCATTGTCAGATCATTATCAGATATGTTTTTTAACATACTTTATAGTTGTTCACAACTGACACCAAGCAAAGAAAAAAAAGCCAGTCTGAATTCTTTTTAAATACTCTGGTGATTGAATTTGCCTGGCACAATGAAACTGATTTCACTGAGTCGTCTAAAGAAAAGGAAAACAGAACAGCACTCTTCTGATACTCCAAACTGGCTCAAACACTTAAAGTCACTCAGCAAAAATAAAAAATAAAAGTATATCAATAACAATTTATCCCATGTCGGGTATTTACAGACATCAAAAGTGAAGAACAGAGTCGAACCTGCCACGTTTCTTTAATGGCTCAAAAAAGTAGATTGTCATCAACTGCAGCAAAAAAAGCTCAGTTTGGCTTTCTTATTTAACTGCATCTCTCGTTTACTATTTTTGGGAAACAACTATAAAAAATGGCATAATACAACATGACAGGCTTTTTTATTTACCCAATAACACTCAGTAACTTGCTTCTTTTTATTTCTTTCACTCTCTGCTCCTTTTCTTCCTCTTTCTCTCAGGGCAGAGCACTCCTAATGTCTCTTGTTTCCCAAACCACCGCCCTGCTCTGAAAACCAATATTTAAAACCATGGAAATAAAAACTAAAAATAGCACACGATGACAGCAATTCTAACCATAATAACAACAATAATAACAATAATGATAATAATAATCATGGATAAAGATAGCAATAAATAGGGTTGGTGAAGTTTAAGTGCGGGTAGGTGTGGTGAAACACAAGACTGTGGGCACCAATTAGAGAGAGGAGAAGGAGGGGGGGAGAGAGTGAGATGGAGAGAGGAGAGGAAGAGTGGAAGGGGTGGACTACCGCACATAAAGTGACTGATTGTTTGGTTGCTGAATCTCCGCTCTGTCCTTCCTTTCTTGACATTTTTCTCGCCGCATGTACGCGGGGCGGTGCCAGGAAGGGATCAAGAGTCGTGGGTACATAGGCCTCGAGTGTCCCTCCACGCCACATCCTCTTGAAGTCGGTCCGATATCCTCCCGCCAAACTGTCCGCTGTCATTTCTAAACCTCACACTTGTTTTGTGAGCCTTGAGAGGAGAGCCAGAGGGAGGGGAAGGGAGGCAAGAGTACATCACATCCACAAAATGTCAGTGTCTTTGTGAACAGTAAGTGCTAGATAGGACTGGTAGTGATTCTGGAGTGCGGCGGTGAGGCGAGGGCAGGTTGTCGTGGTGGTTGTTTCCTTTTTTCCACAATGAAATGAAGCTCGTGGATGAACAGCGAGTGCCGTCCGTCCACGTTCTCAGGCAGGCAACAGCATTAGCAACATCAGTGTGTGTCCTGAGGATTTATAGGATTGTAGAGGTCTCAGAAGGCCCCCGGGATCCAGTCTATGAATGTCACTCAGCGGGGCAGATTCAACCCAGCATGTAGGGAGTATGTCTTATGTGACTGTGCTCAGACTTTAGAGAGGAGGAACAGGAACCATTTCTAAACCCCACCTCCTTGGAGTGTCTTCTGGTGTTTGGCTGATTAGGAGAAAGTTAAGTTGTTGACACGTGGACATTCTTTGTCTCTGTCTGTCTGTAGGTCGGAGGCGTGAGCAGCACTAGATTACCTGTTAATGAGAGTTTGTGAGTGAATTATTTAAATGTTTTTTGGGAAAACTTTCTTTCACAGTTACACAACCGCTGCTGTGTCACAGCACTCTTCTGTCTTTTTGCTGAGGTAATTTCACTCCACACATCAGGCGTTCACAGATGTCTGTCTGAGATTGTCACTATAAAGAGTCGTTTGAGAGATGTACAGTATTTCAGCCTGATTGTTTCTTGACGTTCACCTCTCACACAGTTTCTATGCAGCCATCCTCCATCAGTTTATGACCAGTTCCTCACTTCATCATCATAGACCTTTCTTGCTTTCTCTCCCTCTCTGTCCGCTCCTCTCTGAGTGTCAGTCTCTACCTCTGGTAGTCAGCCTGCTCTCTGGGACTGGATGAGGAGCTCCCAGGGCCCAGAGGGCCACCAGGCCGACCGTGCCCCTTGTCCTTTCCTTCCTCCTGAGCAGTGTTGGTCCCTGAGGACGACTGGTTGGAGTTGGAGTTGGAGCCGGAGGAGGCCTGTGGCTGGTTCAGCCCCCCTGCGCTCCCACCATTCCCCTCTGTGGACTGGTAAATCTCCTCAGCTCCATCCTCGCTAGACTCCGGGTCCTCTGAGCCTGAAAGTAGCTCCTCTTCTCTGTACTCGCTGACGTCCACACCTCCACTGGCGGCAGCCCCCTCGCTCAGTTCCTTGAGGCGGCCGTGGTGCTTGACGTGGTAGCGCTGGTTCTGGAAGAACTTGATGATGGTGTGTTTGGGCAGGTCGAGCTGGGCTGACAGGGTGTGGATGGCCTCCTGGTCAGGGTACAGGCCAACATCCTGGATGAAGCTCTGCAGGATACCCAAGGCCTCCAGGGAAATCTAGAAAAGGCAAAGAACATAGATTAAAACCTGCCACTAAAATGTATTATCATCACTTCATGGGTCCTGAGAAAGCGGAGTAACGTTCTGTACCTTAGTGCGTGATCGTGGCTTCTTGTTGCTTCCTGCACTGCCAACTGTGCCAGGTGGACATCCGCCTGCACCTCCTGCTCCCACATTCTGGGACCCCTCCTCGTTGACCGGAGCAGATAACGGCTCTTCACGCATCGGAGACAGGCGGTGATCCTTCATTGGGGTGGGGGGTGGCCTGTGAAGTGCCTGACGAGAAAGACAAAAGAGCTGATTGATTAATGGGGCACAGTGACCCCTGATCAAGACTGCAGCAGGAATATTTACAGCAACAAAATGACAAGCAAGATACATGAAATGCATTTATGTGTTTTATCTGATGCACGTCCTGCATAATGTACATGTGCATTTGTGTGACAAGCTATCACACAGACTCCTCAGTATAAACTGTAGTAACAGTGTACAGTAACCTTGTATGATGCAACACATCTTATAATTCCAGCAGTAACCTGTGTCCCCTCTCCAGCACACAGTAGCCAGGGCTGCACAGAGGGTGAGAACAAGTGTTTCACAGCTCACAGAGTGTCACGGTCTATTAACCAGCTCCGAGGCTGGCATTCAAACTGCCTTGCGTCCCTGGTATACCTTTGACCTAATGTGTGTAACATTAGCTCCAGTAAAACGCCAACCACCTGTCTGCCAGGAAGTCTCCTATTTACAAACTTATGACACCCCATCACTATTTAACCAGCCCACTCAACACCCACTCACCTCGGAGGGTGGAGAGCGAAGAGAGAGGACAAAGACATGTAATCGTTTTGATTTAGTACTTAGATTAGGTCGGTAACAACTGCTGTGGCTGTAGTTTGATCATGAAGGAAAAAGGCAAAATATAGAGAAAAAGTTTCTCAAGTGAATCAAAGTGTTAAATGAATATATAGTTGCAGGACTGGGTTTAGTTTCAGAAGTCAGGGCACAATAAAATAAAACTAGGCAAGTTTATTTGTGTATGCAGCTTTTTAAGACAAAAAGAAGACAATTATAAACTGCACTGAACTTTCTACAAAGCAATAAAAATGCAAAAATAAAATAAATTAGAATTAGACAATAATAACGTATTACAAAAAATGTATTACAAAGCAGTGACAGAACAGTTTTTGGTAACACTTAATTTGGATAGTCTCTACACACTCTCAGTTGGACTTTAACTATTCACGCAACCTTTGGTACACAGGTTAGCAATAGTTCAAAATTATTCTGAGAATGTGTAGGTACGTTCCTGAATCGTCACATATACTCTATAGACAATGTGTTAAATATTTACAGACAAAGAGAGACAGTTGAAGCTGTTGAAGTGATACAGATACGCTATCTAGTGCGAACCCAACAATGACCACAAACCACCAAAACAATGTAACTATTTTGTGAGTGCAGGAAATTTAAATAAATCAAATTCATCACTTGATAACACAGGGATGTAAATGTGAGTATTGTCTGCATAGAATCGAATTTGTGCTAACAGGAAGTTTAAACAGAAGTGGCTCAACAGTCGATCCCTGAGGAACTCCTCTTATTATTTCTGTTTATTAAGACATTGTGTTTGTTCATGAGTCGTAAGAAATCACAAATCATCTTTTAGAGAGGGAAGATGTTGACAAGATGAAGATGAAGATGACATCTTAACAGGGCAAGGCGAGCTAATCGTGAATACCATCAGTTAAAAAGAAAAACATTCAATGCTTTAACATTGTAATAAAAAATATAATCACTTAAGCTTCATATGCTGACGTATGCTTGAACGTAGAACGTGAACACAACGAAAAATACCTCAATAATGGCAGAAAAACCCACAATGCACTTTGGTTATAGTAAGTTTAGCATGATCTATTAAAGACTGATTGTTGTCTTTGTGCTTTACTGACTTTTCTGTGTTTTTTATACATTGTTACCTGTAAAACAAATGATAGCTTTCTTTTAAATGTTTGCCAGTGGAGCTCTCTGACTTTGCTGCCTGGTTACTGATTTGTCTTTAAATTTGATCTGTTTGATTGTCTTTTAGTTTCAATCGTAAACACCTAACTCGAGGTTTAAAAGAAAGTGCTACTTTGACTGCTGCTGGTAAATCAGCTGGAGAAGGATGAACTTTAAATGAGGGTACATGGATTTTCAGTAATGCAGATTAAAAGAGAGACGAGGAGCTCGATGTTTCCAGCAAGACTTGAAAAAAGTCCATGTGAGCAGCATTAGGAAGGTGTAAAGAGAGGTTATAAATCAAGACAATGTGGGTGTAGAAATGTGTCTGCTATGATGATGGGTGGAGCTCCACTCTGTCAGCGAGAGGTCCTCTGGTTGTCAGGAGTGTGAGGGCTGTCTGACAGCAGTGAAGGAGGGCAGGATAAAGTGTTGGAAGGGAAAGTGGGGACTTTGGTTGTTTGTCAGAAGGTAGTGGCTGTTGTGAGAGCGTTGCGGTCGTGTCCCGCCCGCTCGCTTTAAGAGCAGGGAGGGGCCTCCCCACTGGAATGCCCAGCTATAAATCTGTGGCGCATTAAAATTAAAGGACCCACATAAAGATAATAGTCATTCGCTTTTCTCTCCCTTCTCTTCAATAATAACAGGGTATTACTTAAATAATATTGAGGGCAGGCCAGACCATGAAATTGCTCCGATTTCATTCGCAGGGGCTTTATTTTCAGGGGGGGTGGAATGACCAATTTACAGGAATTCACTTGGTTCTTTCCTTTTTTTGTCATTTTTCTCCCTCCTTCCCCCCATCCTCTGTTTCTTTCCCGCAAAGTGACGGTTTTAGATATTGAGAAAAGACCGTAAGAATGTTGGAAAACCAACAACAAAGAGAGTGAGAGACAGAAAAAACAGATATGTACCCTTGCCCTAATGAGGACCACACAGCCACAAACTTCCCCCCGTACAAACTTACTGAGACACTTAATAACTAAATTGAGGGTAAATCATGGGGGAATTGCGAAACCTACCGTCTCCCCTCCTCCACCCACAGACCCCTTCATCATTTCTGGGCTTATTTGGTCTGACAGCAAGGACTCTTGGATCAATCGCCACACACACACACACACGCATGATGCAACAATGGCGGGTCTGGTCTCCCTCATGCACTAATGATGATGTTAGAGAGCAGAGCCAAACACACAGGCCTGCTTGGCTTCTTCAGAGTTTATCTCTGCCTTCAACTGGTCATCCTCTTTCCGTGCTCACACTCGTCTTCACCTTTAGTTTTTCTTCCTCTTTTCCATCTCTTCTTCTACCCCACTGTACTTTCTCCTTCCTCCGCCTCCTGCTCCCCTCACTTCTAATGCATCAGGACACTAATGAAGTGGGCCTCTGCCAAGCCAACATGACTCCACATCCAAATCAGCCCTGAACTGGTGGATGCCAGGAGCTCCTACCCCCACCTCTGCATGTCCTCCACCTCTACCTCCCCTCCACTCCTCACTGCCGTCCCTCCCATTGTAACTCGCCACTTTTTACACCTTCAGTCCCCTCTACCCTCCACCTCCTGTGCCTATTTGCCTGGTGCTCTTCGACCTCTCGTCGCAGCCTGTAAATCAGTACACCGCAATATTGTGTGTTACAATCAAAACTGGCATTAGTTAAGGTGAGACTTATTGGTTTTGGTTTATTAAGAAATTCTGAATTCTTCAAAAATCTGATCTTAGAAATTTAATATTTCAGGCTGGACTCGCATAAATCTGTAATAAACTAGAGCACAATCTGCACCCTGATACATAATTAGCATTTCATTTTTTATAAGCCTTTACACTGGAAGCATTTTCCTAACTGGGTAATGAGTGTCTTACAACACAACTTTTGGGTGCGTGGGAGCATAAAATCCAGGTGAAAATCATTAAACTCATTCGCTCCTTTTGGTAAATATGATTAGAACCTGAAAAACAGTGAGCATTAGTCATATGCCGTGTAGGGCAAACTCACACCCTGGGGAATAATACCGAGAAATGTAACCAACCCCTGCATGTCACTGGCCAACAAGTCCACCAAACTGAATGACAAAAAGTTTGTCATTGCCTTATAAAATGACCCATATGACCTTTCTGTGATCCTGCGCCCACATCTGCACGACAACTTTGTTTTTCAGTGCGCGGACTGTCACTAAATGATTCATATGCCTGTTGTCTGACCTGCCACCTCCATGGTTAAGGTTTGGTTAGTTTTAGGGATAAAAACTACTTAGTAAAGGGAAAGAAAAGATGGTGGTCATGGTTTAAAAAAAAGCAAACTGTTCATAGGAAACTGAGCAATACGAACACTCAGCTGACCCTTAAACACCCCGACCTCCTTTTTATAGTCCAACAATAATGCTGAGCACCTTCCTCCTTTCCTTTGACAAATTTCATAATTAACACAACCACAAGGAGTCCCTGTCAGGTTAACGCAGTGTTTCTGTAGGTCCTTGTAGAAATCTGAACAAACAACTAGTGCATTGTTTTCTTCAATGAGAACCATCTCCATCGCTTACTGGCTGTTTGACTGACATAAACACTTACAGTGTGGCACTGTATGTCCATTTTAAGCAAATTTATAGTTTTCTTACTTTTAATTTATTTGTCAGCTAAAGTTCCTAATACTTTGTTGTTAAAGACTCATCATACAAAACATGAGCTTTTGAACTTGTCAGTGAAGATTCTCAGTCATTCAGGTTATGGTAATCGTAAGTGCTGGTATCGTAGGCAACTGGACTTGCTTGCATTTCTTGCGTTCAAGAAACACAAGCAAGTCCAGTCGCCTACGATACCAGCACTTACGATGAGCTTTTGAAATATGATTTGGACGACATGCTATACTATGACTTTTTTCCATGGTTTTGGACGACATACTATACTATGACTTTTTTCCATGATTTTGGATGACATGCTATACTATGACTTTTTTCCATGATTTTGGACGACATGCTATACTATGACTTTTTTCCATGGTTTTGGACGACATGCTATACTATGACTTTTTTCCATG